>NW_006283138.1:11822-13564 GCF_000327345.1 Myotis davidii
TGCCCAAAGCCCCTCCTGAGGACCAGGAGGAGGAGCGGCTCCGCAGCGCCCACCCCCACCTGCTCTGACACCCCCTCCCAACACCCATCTTCATAGACACAGTCGTGCTCCTCAGGGCAGCACGTGCACCAAACTCCCCTGAGGGCGCTCTGCTCAACCCCACGGCGGGACAGGAGAGTCTGCCCACAGCTCCGTCCATGCAGAGCACTGGCCAGGCCGGGCCGAGCTGCAGGCGCGTGTTCGGTCAGAATCACCCTTTCAGAGGCCACGGCCAAGGTGAGTCCCTGCGGTCTGAGCACGGCCTCCCTCCCCGACTCACGGCGCCCGTCTTCTCTCCATGTCTCTTCTCTGAGGTTTTGTTCTCCGTGTTTCTCCCACTCCTGCCTCAAGCGTTCCTCCCTGTGCCCACAGGCAGCCCACTGGGGGGACCCCGCAGGCCAGCTGAGCCCTGGGCGGCCCTCGCCTGGGAACCTGCCAGGAGGACATGGCCGCTGTCACCGCGATGGGGACCACAGATGCTAATTCTGAGCAGCAGCCGGTGCCTCTGGGAAAGTCACTGGGAGCTCGGACTCCCCACTGAGGCAGGTCCCAGCCCCCAAGCCCCCTGAGGCGCCCTGTGGCCCCGGCCCGAGTGTTCTGTCTCGCGGGCGAGGAAGGAACCAGGACGCTGTCCAGAATGTCCTTGGCTCTGACTTCCCCTCGGAGAAGAGCGGGAATCCTCGGACTCTCCCTTCCGCTCAGCTCCCGGCAGGTGTCTCAGTGCCTGGGGTGAACTGCTTTCCCTGCAGGGGACTTAGTGAGCATTTCCAGAGCGGCCTCGGAGTTTCCCATCAAGAGTCGACTCTCGCCTCGTCCACAGCAGTGGTTCTGCTGATGTTCCAGGAAAGGGCAGTGACACCCAGGCGTCAGCCGGCCCAACGGACATAGCCCATGGCCCGTCCCTGGTGGGAATGGAGGGTGTGGCCAACGTGGCCAAGGCTGGGGTGGGGGAGAGGCTGCAGTGAGACCCTTTTTGCCCCTCACCTGGCGGCCGCCTGGCTCCTACCACAGCCCGGCCCCTGGGCCAACGGCCAGGCCTCTGGTCGCAGGATGGCAGCGCTGGCTCTCCAGCTACAGTCAAGGTCAAGCCAAGGGCATGCATCTGGTGGATAGTGAGGACACGGCCCCAATCAGACTGGAATGCCGGTGTGTCCCTGCCCCAGGGTGGTCTTGTCCAACGAAGCCCCTTGCTGGCCTCGGGCTCTGTGTCCACGTCTCCGGCCGGTGGGAGGGTCCCTCGGGGGTCCTTAGGTGTTTTGTCTCCTGGGGCCCGCACAGCGAGGCGCAGCAGGAACCTACGTGAGGGGCCAGAGCTTGATGGCTGAGCTGAGCAGCGTCAGGGACACGTTCCCCTTCTGGCTCCGGCTTCCCTTTCAAGGTGAACACAGGAGGGCTGGGCAGTGCTCACTCCCTGCGACTGGGGTGCGGGATCCCCGCTCTGGGCCTGCACCTGACACGTGTCTTGAAAGCATTCCCTGCCCAGCTGGCGGCTGGGTGCTTGCTCATCACCTCTGCACCAGGAGGTCAGGGCTCGATCCCTAGTGGGGGGCGTGCAGGAGGCAGCCCATCAGTGATTCTCTCTCACTGCTGTTTTCTCTCCCTCCCTCTCCCTCTCTTTCTCAGATCAACAGAAACATGGAGGGAGGGAGGGAGGGAGGGAGGGAGGTTAGTTATGCCTTGATTCCTGGCCAAGTGAGTCAATT
>NW_006283138.1:14028-15017 GCF_000327345.1 Myotis davidii
CTGCGCTCCCAGAGGCTCCGCGGGCAGGGGTGGCGGGTGCCGCGTCTACGGGGTATCTTACGCCCCAAGAAGGTCCTCGCGGCCCACACTTCGTTTTCCTACACAGCAGCAGGCGCGTCCGTAACAGGTTAAAATTGCTCTGGATGTAAAAGGGACCAATGGTGACCCTGCCTCTGCGTTACCAACTTTTCACACTGAGAAGCGGCTGTGGGAGTGACGTGATGCGGGCACACCAGCGAACGCAGGATCCGGACGGTCGGTCGCTCCGTGTGCTGCGTCTGCTTTCTCTCCCCGCCCTGGCTAACTACGGCCCGCGGGCGGATCGATCAGGCCCCATCGGCTGTTCTATCCAGCAGCGGAGCGAAAGAGCGGAGGGTTCTCTCGCTCTCCCCTTCCCGCCTCCACCAGCAGCAGCGTTACCATGGCAACGTGGGGAAACACGGCCGCAGCTCCTTCTTCTGAGTCCAGTTTAAGAACCCATTGTGGCCTCGAGTCAAAAAGCCCACCCCTGAGTCTGAACCTACACGCAGCAGCCGGAGCAGCACGCAGCACGCAGCAGCACCCACGCACAACCAACGAGACCAGAAGCGAGGTTTCAAACAGCCGCCTATTTCCCAGAGCAATCAAATCAACAAAAGACGTTGTCAGTGCGTGTATTGTCGTTATTTTTTGGAAAAGCCTTTGCCCGGCCTGTGCGACAGTTGGTTAAAGGGACATCCTATGCACCGAAGGGTCACAGGTTCGATTCCTAGCCGGGGCACAGGCCTAGGTTTCACTCCCCACTTGGGGTGTGTGTCGGAGGCAGCCGGCCTCTCCCTCCCTCCCTCCCCTCTCTCCCCAGATCAGTGCACATGTCTTGGGGAGGATTTAAAAACACACTTCATTCGCGTTGGTCCACCCACAGAGTCTTGAGCAGACCCGCCCCCAGAGCGTGCTCCCCCAGTGGGCTCTCCTGCGCCTCTGCGTCCATGCTGGCGCCCAGCCGACCT
>NW_006283138.1:15827-20676 GCF_000327345.1 Myotis davidii
TTCTGCTGAAACCTACCTCCTGCGCACGTCTCCGCGGGCGATGCATGGATGCGAGGCCACAGCTGGTGAAAATGTGGAACCGCACCCACTCCCGACACTGGTGTGTCCTCCTCCACCCCCCGCACCCGCGTCTGCCCGCCCTCCAGTACCCACTCTCCCATCCTCTCCCCCCCACACACACTTGTGCCCCTCCTGCACCCGCGCCTGCCCCCCGACCGGTACCCACTCTCCTAGTCCCTCCCCTCCCCCCACCGGTGCCCGCCACCTGGAGCTGCCGCGTGTCCACCCGCAGTCGTGTAAGCTGACCCACGACTGCCTCGTTGTCTCCCCGCCAGCACCAGGGTGCCAGAGAGGCTGTCTGTCCTCCTGACCTGGTGCCTGCATGTGTGTGCATGTGTGTAGTTGTGTTGAAAGAACCTTACCTGCTGCCTTCACCACATCTGCAGGCGTCACGTTCTGGACGTTGGCGCTCACTCTGAAGGTCACAGCTGGTCCCAGGACCCTGGGAGAGACCATTCGGAAAGGGTCAGTGCAGCTCAGCACACAGCGTCCTCTCTGAGTGCGGGACAGCACGACACGCCAGAGACACGCAGCCAGGACCACGGCTCCCCACACGTGACCTCACAGGCCCCTGAGTCCTATGCGTGGACCTAAGACCACCGCTCTCACGGGTGAGCGTGTTCTTGACACGCTTCCTCCTTTCCATTTTCCAGTGACAGGCTCTGCTTGTCTAAGCCACACGCGGTGCTTTTATAAAAAATTCAACCCACAGCCCAACCACAGACTTGCGAGGGGAAAGCTGTTATGGAAACAGATTTTAGTGTCTGGTTCCCAAGGGAGCAGAGTGCGTCAAAGGCAGAAAGGAGAGAGGAGTCTTTAAAAACCTCTCTGACAGCAACTGTTCAAAAACGTATCAAACATTAAGAAACATTCAGTATAAACATAACTGGCAGGGAATTGGCAGACAGGAATTATCCAAATTTTCCAAAGCTTTTAAACACTATATTGAACATGATTTTGAAAAGAACACATCACTTTTTAAAACAATCTGACTCCTGAAGCCGCATGTACTCTAGAAACACGGTACACATGCAGCCGTCTCCAGCCGGAGCGGGACTGCAGGGTCGGTCTCAACGGCAGGAAACCGTCCAGGCAGTGCTCCTCACAGCGCGACTCAGCACCTCTGCCCGGGAGCCCCCGGTGCTAACCGGGAAGGACCGACCCGCCAGGAGCCGCCCCTCCTATGCTCCTAAACTCCGCACGGTCCCCGCCCAAGCGTCCCTCTACGGCCAAATGTACCACGAAGTTCCTCCATTTGTTTCTTGAAAGATCAGCTAGAACGCCTAGAAGGGACCGCACTGAAAAGTTAGAAACGAACAAGAGTGGTGGGGAGGCGGGGAGGGGGAGGAGGAGGGAGGAGAGTGGGAAGAGGAGGGGACGCTGCCACGGTACCTGCAGGGCCCACAGTCTGGCACCTTCTAACCAGCCACCCCCCTGTTCATCTCCATTCTGCTAATTTCATTGTTTATGATAAAATCATTTTAAAAGGCATTAATAGTAAGAATGGTGCAAAGGGGTAATAAGAGCGAGAATCCACTGAATGATGAGAACACGCTCAAGAGACCCTACATAAAAATTAGAACTGCCTCAGAAATGCACACACCCTGAGTTCAGCATTCCCACAGGATGAGTCTGCCACCTCCCCACCCATCTCCTGCCTGCCTTCCCCCAGGCCACGCCTCCCCAGGCCACACCTTACCCAGGCCACGCTTCGCGCCTTCCTCCCTTACCCAGGCCACGCCTTACCCAGGCCACGCCTCCCCAGGCCATGCTTTACCCAGGCCACGCCTTCCCCCAGGCCGCGCCTTCCTCCCAGGCACCTGTCCAGGGATGAGCCCCTGCTGCCAGTGCTGTGACCTCACACCCCACCATCTCCTGAGCACCTCCGATTCCCTGTGGATTCAGTGTGTCACCTCCACTCATAGCTCTGGGTCTCGGCCTCACGTCCTGCTGCTCATGGGAGCTCCGCTCGGCCCGGCCACCAGCCCACTGTGTGCACCCCTTGAGTGGGGGGCAATGCGTCACCATCCCCACCACCCCATAGCAGCCTCGGTCATCTCCCGGTCAGCTTGACCCCCCTGAGTCAGCGCCTGCCGCTGTCCCCACAGCTCCGCTCAGGCCGACGGTGCAGCGTGTGGGCGGGTCCCTCTGCTTCTTTGTGCAGACAGTCCCCAAGTTCTGTGAGACCACGAAAATGCCAGCGGGGTTGCTGCCGGGGCGGTTCCAGCCCAGCTGTGTCCCAGCATACAGCCCTCCGTCCTGCTCTCCCGACTGGGGAGCCCAGAGGCACATCCCAGGATCCTCCGTGGCCTCCGTCCACCGTGCAGCCTGCGCTGCTCATGTCAGGTGACCGCCCTGTGGCCTCCACAGGCCCCCGTGTCTGAAGGGACCCAGCCATACCCAACCCTCCATCCTACCAAGCTCTACCACCGCTGGAGGTCGCTTCTGGTCTGGTGCAATGACACTTCCACCTGTCGCCCGCCATGTGTCCTCTCCTGGCGGTGACAACCCATTTCTGTCTTGCTCACTCAGTCAGCCTCCTCACAGCTCTTGACAACAGCGGCCTCTCCCAGAACTAGGCGCCTGAGGGGGCGTGCACATCCTGAGGGGCGTGTACATCCTGAGGGGCGTGTACATCCTGAGAGGACGTGTCCATCCTGAGGGGCGTGTACATCCTGAGGGGCGTGTACATCCTGAGAGGACGTGTCCATCCTGAGGGGCGTGTACATCCTGAGGGGCGTGTACATCCTGAGAGGACGTGTCCATCCTGAGGGGCGTGTACATCCTGAGGGGCGTGTACATCCTGAGAGGACGTGTCCATCCTGAGGGGCGTGTACATCCTGAGGGGCGTGTACATCCTGAGAGGACGTGTCCATCCTGAGGGGCGTGTACATCCTGAGGGGCGTGTACATCCTGAGAGGACGTGTCCATCCTGAGGGGCGTGTACATCCTGAGGGGCGTGTACATCCTGAGAGGACGTGTCCATCCTGAGGGGCGTGTACATCCTGAGGGGCGTGTACATCCTGAGAGGACGTGTCCATCCTGAGGGGCGTGTACATCCTGAGGGGCGTGTACATCCTGAGAGGACGTGTCCATCCTGAGGGGCGTGTACATCCTGAGGGGCGTGTACATCCTGAGAGGACGTGTCCATCCTGAGGGGCGTGTACATCCTGAGGGGCGTGTACATCCTGAGAGGACGTGTCCATCCTGAGGGGCGTGTACATCCTGAGGGGCGTGTACATCCTGAGAGGACGTGTCCATCCTGAGGGGCGTGTACATCCTGAGGGGCGTGTACATCCTGAGAGGACGTGTCCATCCTGAGGGGCGTGTACATCCTGAGGGGCGTGTACATCCTGAGAGGACGTGTCCATCCTGAGGGGCGTGTACATCCTGAGGGGCGTGTACATCCTGAGAGGACGTGTCCATCCTGAGGGGCGTGTACATCCTGAGGGGCGTGTACATCCTGAGAGGACGTGTCCATCCTGAGGGGCGTGTACATCCTGAGGGGCGTGTACATCCTGAGAGGACGTGTCCATCCTGAGGGGCGTGTACATCCTGAGGGGCGTGTACATCCTGAGGGGGCGTGTACATCCTGAGGATGGGCTCTGGGCAGCGCCTTCGCCCAGGGCTTCCTGCCCGGGCACAGCCAAGGCAGCATCTGCGAGTAAGGAGGACAGGGTCCCACCCAGCCCCGGGACCCCAGGGTGACCTGTGGTTCTCACAACTTCGCCTTCCCACTCCCTCCGCCTACAGCTTCCCCAGGGCCGAGCGCTCTCTGAGACACGCAGATGCCCACTCACTCACCTGCGATGGGCAGAGGCCTGCCATCCACCTGCCACCCCCCCATGGGGACCCGGCAGACAGATGGCACAACACCACGGCCTTCTCTCAGGGCACCCACATCACTGCCTTGCCACTCGGAGATGCATGTGGCCCCTGGGGCACCTGGTATAGGGGAAGCCCACCCTAGTGTCAGCTTGATCATCATTGAGCCTCTGTGACACCCGCACTGGGGGTGCTCCAGGTTTGGTCACATGCTTTTTCTTAGGTTCATGAGGGGCCAGCACACCTCACATCACTGATCACAGACAGCCTGGTTCCCAACCCCTGCTGCTCCTGCTTCCTCAGTGCAGTCTCTACACAGAGGTCCCAGCTGCCAGTCTGCACGAGGGTCACCTCTCAGGCCTCAGTTTACTCAGCTGTAAAATGGAGTGGTGTGTCCTGGCCCTGGAGTCTGGCTCTCCTGTGACAAGTCACTGTGTGACGCTGCCAATGTCAGGCAGAGCCCCAGGCAAGAGGAAGGGAGGGCAGGGTGCAGAGGCCACGAACCACATCCAAGTAAGGTCCCATGCATCCCCACCACAGGCTTCCTCTGGGAGGCGTCCCACGAGTAAGCACCCACGTGGACCACAGTCCCGAAGTGCCAGACACCCCCCCCACACACACACACACGAGGCTCAATCTGAATAACAGGTGAAGGGCTCCAGGGGTGACTCACCCACTGCAGGGAAGCCCCGAAAGGACCACGGCCTGGCCACCGGGCACCGGAGGGCAGCTCTCGCCCCGGTCACCGGGCACCGGAGGGCAGCTCTCGCCCTGGGCACTGTGGGATTGGCCTTCTTCCCCGTTCTTGTTTTGTGACCGGGGAGCTAATTCGACATGAAGTCTGCGTGTCATTTTATTGCGATACCCATGGGTGCTTCCGAGCTGCACTGAACCCAGTGGGGCCCCCTGGCCCATGCCAGGCCCCGACTCTGCATGCTACAGGCAGGGAACTGAGGCTTAGGAA
>NW_006283138.1:20816-21047 GCF_000327345.1 Myotis davidii
TCGCCCCGGGCACCGGGCACCGGAGGGCAGCTCTCACCCTGGGCACTGTGGGATTGGCCTTCTTCCCCGTTCTTGTTTTGTGACCGGGGAGCTAATTCGACATGAAGTCTGCGTGTCATTTTATTGCGATACCCATGGGTGCTTCCGAGCTGCACTGAACCCAGTGGGGCCCCCTGGCCCATGCCAGGCCCCGACTCTGCATGCTACAGGCAGGGAACTGAGGCTTAGGAA
>NW_006283138.1:21146-21992 GCF_000327345.1 Myotis davidii
CAGCATAACACCCTGAGCAAAGCAAGGGGTTGGCTTAGAGCGAGAGGTGGCACCTTCACTCAAGCAGACTGACCTGTGAGCGCACAGGGTCCTTCCTGCCACCTCACCTTCCGCCTAGACAGGGCGAGGCCTCGGCCAGGTTCTCCCCTGCACTCCAGGCCTCACGCAATGCCAGCCAGGCCTCCCGGCCTCGCGTGTGCAGAGGCCCCGCCCCTGCTCCTGCTACAGGCACACAGGCCCCTGGGGTGCGTCACTGAGCACATCCGGAGCCAGGCGGGGCAGCCGAGCAGAAGCAGTAGGTGGGGGCAGCGCACCTGCAGACCCTCCTGTGGGCTCCAGGGTTCACGCCTGGAGGCTCTTAGCTGTGAGCAATGTTCATACACCTGAGCATAACCTGCCGCTGTTGATTCCAGTGCCCGGTGCGCACCCCAACTTATAATCACTTAGGCTACAGGGCAAGCCACAGGGTCCACCCCGTGGGCTAAAGGCCGTCCTCCCACTCCTGCTTCATATGAAATGTCGTCACACACCAGGGAGACGAGATGAGGAGGGAAGTGACCACAATTCTGCCCCAAGACACTAGCGCACGCTTTCTGGGGCCCCAGACTCCCAGGGGCTCTCTCACAGGGGAAGGGGGTAGGAGGGTGAGGGGCACCCGGCGGAGGGGGGGACCTGGGCCGCGGGCATGTTGTGGGTGGCGCTAAGTCGGGCAGCCCCGCCCTGCGCCCAGGAGCGCAGAAGCTCTGGGCTCACCCACGCGTGAGCACAGGGAACCCGCTCTCTCTTCCGCGAACACGGAAGATGGTCGCGAGGAGTCTGACCGCGCCGCCCCGCGCCCCCCGTAGC
>NW_006283138.1:22226-30119 GCF_000327345.1 Myotis davidii
CCTCCTGCAGAGCCACGCGGCCAGCCGGTCCCTGCCGGTGCCCAGGCGGCCGCCCGGCAGCCCTCGGGGCCTGTGTTTAGGGCTCAGGAGGGGCAACGTTAACCACACACAAGCACACATGTATGCATAGGACTCCCGTGTGCGCTCACACGGACAATAATTCAAGGCCCTGCCGCAGCACAGACGTGAACTGGCCACGACGGGGTCTCAGAGAAGCCTTTGCACCCAGAGCCCAGACGTCAGCCATGGGACAATCAGGCAACCAAGAGCAGGGGCCCCCGGAGGGCTCGGAGTGTATTCACAGGAGAGCTGAGGGCCAGCTTCTGACACCCAGGGCGGGTGTCGCCTGGCTCTGCAGGAAGTGGGAGCCCCCATTCTCCTGAGCAGGGAGAGACCGCGGGCGATGTTCCCAAAGCGCTGTCCGCACTGAGCAGCTGGCAAGCTCGGCCCCTCCTGAGAGGGCCCTTCGGCTCCCGCTCCAGGCACAGGAGCAAGGAGCCAACCTGACACCTGTGAGGGGCAGGAGGACAGGGGGTCAGGAGGGCCAGCCAGCTCTCCACCTAAATGGCCAGGCACCCGGCCCCTCTGGGCCAGCTCCCCGCCTACCTGAAGCCCCTCTCAGCCAACACCCCTCCCTCCCAAAGCCCTACTTGCCGCCCCTCCCCACACACTTGAAGCCCCTCCCACCTGAAGCCCCTCCTGCCCCTGCTCCTGCCCCTCCCAGAGCCCTGGCAGCTGAAGGCCCTGCACTTGGCTGAGAGTTATGAGAGGCTGAGCAGACGTCCGTCCGGTTGGGCCTGGGGAGAAGGATGGGGCATTGTGTGAAGTCACCTCGCCCACCCTGTGGGGGAAGGAATCAGGGGAAGGCTGCAGGCAGCAGAGCCCCAGGGGCCTGATGGGAAGAGGCCCCTGGTGTCCTGGGCACTGAGCCCGCCCCACCTTGAACTGGTCCCATTCTCTCTGCGGAAGGAAGGACCTCCTGCAGTCCTGCAGCGCCAGCCACCAGGGCGGACACAGACAGAGCAGCAAAGACCCTCCGTGCTGGGTGGGAGCCCGCCTCCTGCACAGCCTCTCTCTGGAGCTGTGTTCCCTCAGCATCTCCTGTGTCCCAGCTGTGCGCGGCCAGCAGCCCCGGGGCCTCCAGCACGGCTGCCCGGTCCCAGGGACACAGGCCCGGGGGCGCTTCAGGGCTCATGGGCTCCCACCCTGATGGCCGCCGGGGAGACCAGACAGGCCGGGCCCTGTTCACAGCCACCTGAGCCCATGGGGCAGCCCTGCCCAAGCGGGACCTGGACTCCACCAGCTGGTCACGTGAGACAGGCGGGGACGGCAGGGAGAGGGGTGGACAGAGATCTTGGCGTGAGGGTGGAGGACGCCGAGAGGAGAGAGGAGACGTCCGGTGTTCCTGGGCCACCTCTGGGGAAACAGAGCTTGCAGCCTCCCTCCCTTCACTTCTGCCGGAAGGGGATTCCACCGAAGCACTTCTCTCTGCTGGGACTGCTGCTGCCCCACAGCCTGTTCTGACTGTGGAGAGGGAGCTGCCGGTGGGGCCCTGCAAGTTGTCACTCAATCCTGCCCTTGCCCTCACCTGTGTCCCTGTGCCCATCTGCCACATGCCACGGCAGCCACCTCACACCAGGTCCTCCATCCCTGTCTCACTGGGTTTTTGCATGCCCTCTGCCTTGTGCTCCTATCCTGTCTGAGCCTTGTAGCTGCTCTTCCTCATCACCAGTGCACAGTCCGCCTTCTCTCCCTCGCTCAGCACTCCTCACCTGCACAGCCAACCTGTGCACAGGTGTGTGCGCCCAGGTGTGTGAGCCCAGGTGTGTGCCCAGGTGTGTGCCCAGGTGTGTGCCCAGGTGTGTGTGCCCAGGTGTGTGTGCCCAGGTGTGTGCCCAGGTGTGTGCACCAGGTGTGTGTGCCCAGGTGTGTGCGCCCAGATGAGGGAGCACAGGCAGCTCCCTAGCCCACTGTGGCTCAGGCCCTTGTGTGCCCAGGTGTGTGCGCCCAGATGAGGGAGCACAGGCAGCTCCTTAGCCCACTGTGGCTCGGGTCCTAATGCCCGGCACTGGGGATGCACTGCCTGTCTGCTACCTGTCCTCAGCTCTCCTCTTCCAGAAGCTTCCGGCCCTGGCTGGTGAGGTGCTTTCCCATACCATCTCGTGCGCCCTCCACGCTAGCCGCCTGCACATGCATCTGCCTTTCCCAGGTAGTGGTGAGGTCTTGTGCAGGGCGGTGTTGCCCCACAGGCCCAGCCTAGCACAAGGCCAGGTCACAGAGGGCACTCAATAAACACCTGGCCCCCAGGGACACCTGCGTGTCTGCGGGCCACAGTGAACACTCCGCGTCACGTCCCATCGACAGGAGCTCAGCTCAGCGTTACCTCTAGTCCCCAGCAGCGCCTGCAGGGCGACCACCAGCACTGCCCGTGCTCCGGCTCTCTGAGCTGGGCCCGCCGCCGGCCCCTGTGCCGGTGACCCCATCACACTTTCTGTTACTCGGTGCTTGTCCTCAGTGCTCCCCACTTCCCAGGAAATAGGTGCTGACTGAGAATTCGCTGAAGGCTCCAACTTGCATGCAGGGGGGCGGGCGAGGACAGAGGAACTCAGGGAGCCTCCGGGTGATTCTGGAGCCGCAGGGCTGGAACCACGCCCAGTTGGCCAGTGCTGATGAGAATTCTTATAACCACATCCGTTACAGCTCATCTAAGTGACTCACCAGCCCGGGCTCTCCCCTCCTGTCTTCTTGAGGCTTTTCCCGGCAGGGTGATTAGCAGGAGCCACAGGCACAGCTCTCTCTCCCTTGCAAACCAGTTTATGAAACGGAGCCTGAGAAAGGCGGCCAAGAACAGAACCCGGAGCCCCCGCGCCCACACTCACTCGGTGTCTGCGAGGACGCTCGTGGGCACCTGTAGCAGGCCTGTGATGTCCGCCAGCAGCTGCTTCCCCTTCTCCAGACTCAGGGGGCTGTTGGAGGAGCAGAGAAGGGCAGCGTCACCACATGGAACTGACTCTCAATCCCCGAGGAGCTGAGGGCCCTGTGCTCCCCCCACCCGGGCCTCTCACAGCCCCTCCATCCTGTCACAGTGCGCGGCTCAGGCCACCGGCATCGGGAGCTGTCAGCCACGGTGCATCGCCTGCTTCCCAGCAACCAGAAAAACAGTTCCGCGCAAGGGGACTGTTAGGTGTGTAAGGGGCCCTGACGCAGCAACGGGCTCATCGCAGCCTCAGTGAAAACAGGATACAGAGGGGAAGGGGGATGAGAGAAGAGACAGAAGCAGATGCTGAAAAGCAGACCATATTTTTAAAAAACACACATTTTTACTTCATTTATTTTAATCTTTTAAATTTTTATTTTTTAAAATCTTTATTGTTAAAAGTATTGCATAGGTCCTCCTTTTCCCTGATTAACCTCTTCCAGCCGCTCCCATCACCACCCCATTGTCTTGTCTGTGTCCACGGGTTGTGCACATGAGCGGACAAGCTCATTGGTTGATCTCTTCCCGCCCACCCTCCCCCGCCTTCCCTCTGAGGCTCAACAGTGTGTTCCATGCTTCCATGTCTCTGGGTCCATTTTTGTTCATCAGTTTATTTTGTTCATTAGATTCCACATGAGTGAGATCATGTGACACTTGTCTTTCTCTGACTTAGCATGGTGCTCTCCAGGTCCCTCCGTGCTGTCTCACAGGGTAAGAGATCCTTCTTTTTCACTTGGTGCATAGTACTCCATGGTGTAGATGTACCACAGCTTAGCCGTTCTCACAGGTCTGAGGTGATACCTCATTGACATTTTAATTTGCATCTCTCTGATTATCAGTACCTTGAGCATTTTTCATATGTCTCTTGGCCTTCTGTGTGTCCTCTTTGGAGAGGTGTCTATTTAGATCCTTTGCTCATTTTTAATTAGATTGTTTGTCTTCCTTTGTTAATTTGTATGAGTTCCCTGTATATTTTGGAGATTAAACCTTTATCAGATGTATCATTGGCATGCTGTGCCCTGCTCACCTTTGCTCTCTCAGGCGGTGGCTGTCACTCCTGGGGCCCCCCAGGGCAGGCCACCAGGAAGTGCTGCATAGCCAGAGACTGGGCTGACGAGGCTGACAGGGCCCGGGCAACCCTGACCTCTACACTGACCTCCTTGGAAGGAGCCGGACTTCACCCAGGTCAGGCCAGAGCCTGCTCACGCTTGGCTTAAAGGTCTGTGCTCATTCCATGGCCTCCAGGCTGCCTCCCCCACAAACTGCTCGCACCCCGCCTTGTCTCTGTCCCTCCACAGCCCCGCCCTCACTGAGCACCTGCCGGTTTGTTACCAGATTCCAGGACCTCCCTTCTCTGGGGTTTACACCCCGGGGCAACCCACTGGGCTGGGCCAGACGGTCTCAGGAAGCCTCCCGACTGCCCGTCACCACATTCCTTCACCCGCACGCAATCGTCCAGAGCAGCCTCGCGGGTCGCGATGAGGGGCGGCAGCGGATCGTGGGTCACAGGTCGGCAGCGCCACGCCAGGCCCCTGTCCTCCTGCCCAGCGGTCAGGTCCAGGCAGAGAGCGGGACAGATGGACGGTGCTCGTGCTCACAATGCACATGTGGTCATCTCTATTTTCTGTTTAAAAGACACGGCACCATCAGTCACTCCACAGCCTGGACTTCCTCAGGAAGCGGTGGGTGGACAGGGCCACGCAGCTTCGTCCATCTGCCCGCAGTGCTGTCACCGCGACCGCCTGGACACGCAGCGCTGCCTGCAGGGAGGGAGTCGTGGGTGCTTGGGCTCAGTCGGAGCTGGGATTGGGCGTAGGAGGGCACCAGGCTGCCGGCCCGGGTCTGGTGACGGGACAGCTCCCGGGGAGGACCCTGGGCAGCCAGGCAGTGTCTCCTGTCTCGGGCATCTCCATTCTGAGCCCACAGCATGTCACCGCCGCTGTTGAATCACGATGAATGAGGTGGCTTCTAGGGACCCACCGGACAAGCAAGAAACACGATGGAATACTATGCTGCTCTAAAAAGGAAGGAACTCTTACCATTTGCAACGGCATGGATGGAACTGGAGAGCATTATGCTAAGTGAAATAAGCCAGTCAATGAAGGAAAAATACCACATGATCTCACTCATTCATGGATAATTGAGACCATTATAAACTTAAGCAAGAAACACATAGTCACTTGACGGGAGGGTCGCAGGCCGGGCTGTTCCAATACCTCCTTCTCCTCCCGGCCCTGCCCTGCCCCAAAACAGGTCTCATCCTTGGCCCAGGAGAAAGATCCAATGGTCACTGACAGCGACCACCGAGGCGCCCTTCCGGGCAAAGCTGTGCTCCCAGGCACCTTCCGACGGCCACGCTGGCTCAGCACCCGCTGGGCCATGGACGCAGTGACGTTTTCACGCCTCCATCGCACTGTGACATATTTTCTCCTTCCCACAGTGGCTGGAGGTCAGACGAGGCTGCAATACCCTCCAGTTCTAGAATTCGAGCCAGTGCTGGACCCTGGAGGCCACACATCACGGAGGGCATGGCCGGCAGCCACAGTCACAGCTGGGCACACGGTGGGCTGTTCGGATGCCGCGTTAGAAAACAAATGAGCTGCAAGTTCTGACATGGACTCGACACTGATGATGCCAAGGGATCCGTGTGACTTGTGAGGTGAGTCCCTTCTGTGAAGGGCAGACAGGGAACCAGGACAGCGTGTGCCCAGCTCTGTTGTCAGACGTGGAGGGGTCTCTTCTTCACTGGGAGGGAAAGGGCCCCTTCGCTCCCAACCCGCCGTCCAGCCGTGCTCTCTTCCTGCCAACTTCACCTAAAATAATGTTTAGTCGTCCGTGGAGGACGGGGTGGCTGTCCTGCCTTTCATCCAGTCTCAAATAATCCACCTGGCTTGTGCAGATGACGAGGCTGTGAGCGATGAGGATTACAGT
This sequence comes from Myotis davidii, assembly GCF_000327345.1. NCBI lineage: Eukaryota > Metazoa > Chordata > Mammalia > Chiroptera > Vespertilionidae > Myotis > Myotis davidii. Next base: position 28,135 of record NW_006283138.1, read on the forward strand.
GCACCCTGTCTGTCAGCAAGGGTGAGAGAGGAGGGTGCCGGCCATGCTGAGCCACATTCCCACCTGTCTGAACGTCGGTGGGGCGCACACGTCGGCAATGACATAACACTGAGCTAGAAGTCACCTTCCCCCTCCTCTTATGGGACAACTACATATACAAAAGCCTTTAAAAAGAGAATAGAATGAGATTCTTGTCAATTAACAGCTGATCTATGAAGACGTAGTGGAGATCTGGTGAAATCTCACCCCAGAGAATCCCCGATTACCCATTACTCTGATAACAGAGTCAGAGCCCACTGCTCCGTCCGTGAGAGGGAGGAGGCGTAGCCTCTCGTACGCGATGCCTGGTGACAGTGAGCATCGCACCTTGAACATTTAATTTGCTGAAGCAGCAAAGAGGGGACAGCAGCCACACTAAGATAAGGACTGTCTTTAGCCCCCGTGCAGGGGTCAGTGTTCAGGTCCCCAGGTGGCACCCAGGGTGCTTCATAGGGAACTAACGGAGCCCGGGACAAGCCCGTTGTCACACTGCCTCTTCTGCAGGACCTCAGCCAGAGCCAGAGGACACGCCCAACCGAAGGGCCTTCAGGGTGGCTCACGAGCAGTCACTCCCTCTGCGCCAGCCCTAGTGCCAACACCCAGGGGGCGGACTGTCCTGCTCCAAAGGCTCCTGGCAAACACAGCCAGCGTCTCCCATGAGCACCAGCCCTCGGGACAGCCCAGGGCACGGATGCCCTAGGGGGAGGAAAGGTTCCCTGAGCAGCCGTACAGTGGAGGCTTCATCAGTGATGACACACACACACTTCCCACACGACACACACACACACCACACACCCACACATATGCACACACACTCATACACACAGTACACATAAACACACTACACATATGCACAACCTACACACATATACACAGCACATGCACAACACACACAACAGCACACATATGATACACAGTACACATAAGCACACAACACATACACACATGTGCACACACTCATACACACAGTACACACAAACATACTAAACATATGCACAAACCACACACATACACACACCACAAATACAACATACACAACAGCACACATGTGACACACAGCACACATAAACACACCACACACACATGTGCACACACAGTGCACACAAACACACCAAACGCATGCACAACCACTACACATACAACATACACAACACACATATGATACATAATACACATAAACACACAACACATACACACATGTGCTCACACATAAACACAGCATGCACACTATACATACAACCCTACACACATGCACACATCACACACAAACACACTACACATATGCACACCCACATGCACGCACACAGTACACCCATGCACACCCCACACATCAGCACACCCATGATACAAACCACACAAATACACATGTGCACACATACACACAGTACACATGTATACTATATACACATCACACACAAACACATGACACATGTGCACACATGATACATAGTGCATATAAACACACCACACATAACACATACACACAGGTACACATATGACACATCACACACAACGCAGCACACATAAAAATACTACACACCATGCATGCACACGAACACACATGCATATAGCACACATAAATGCACTACGCGCACACACACAACATGCACATATGCATATGATACACATGTGGTACATAGCACACATAAATGCGCACACACGACACTGCATGCACACATGTGACACACAACACCCACATATACATACACAACATATGTCTATGCACATGCATGCACAACGTGCTAAACACACTACATATGGCATGTTGCATATAAACGTATTGCATATGTATATGTGCACATCCATGCACTATACACAAGCACATCACATATGCATGTGATGTGCACAAACAACACACTACATGCAACATACACCACACAACACCTATACACACTATGCAGAACACACATGCAAGTGGTACACACATGCATACAGCACACATACAT
>NW_006283138.1:31086-44099 GCF_000327345.1 Myotis davidii
ACACAACACGAGGATGTTTTCCAAGGAAGAGAAGACCTGTGCTCGGGTGGCTGACACTACAGAGAAGGCCAGGCGGCGGACGTCTGCCCCACACGGCACCTCCGCTCTCGGCAGAGCCCGCCTTCTGCGGGCTCCTCGCAGGTGCCCGCTTGCCCTTTTCTGGGTCGGATTCTGAAGGCCGGACACCCCCGGGGCCCGCTAGTCCTCAGGAAAGACGAGGACAGAGAGGACCACCTGGGACAGACCAGCCAGGCGCAGCGGTGAGGAGGGACCAACGCGGCTGGACAAACGGCCTGGAGACAGCGCGGCCCCCATCGCCGCGCTGGGCATGCCGGAGGCCGCACTGCTGACTTCTCTAGAAACAGTGAGAACGTTGTCGCTGTTGGAAATGGTCTTAGGCTTTAGCCTGGCTCTGACCTGTGCCTGTGGTTCGGCTCAGAACAAAGGGTTTGCTGCTCTGCTTCTCACAACGCGCCCTGCCGCCTCCCCGCAGCTGCCGCCGGCTCTGGGCACGGCGTGAGCCTGCAGAATCGGGGGCCAGTTGCCGGGCAGCCCTCCCCCACTGAGAACAACCCGTGAGCCATGATCGCTTGCAACCCGATGCAGCAACACCTGGACAGGGGGCCACTGGGATGCAAGGCAGCGCACACCTGCACACACGCACACACCTGTGCGATCACACAGATAACGCTTCCTCCCAAACACGCTTTCATCCCCTGAAGAAACCACGTTTGTACAAAGCTGAGCGCCAAATGCCAGCTTCGTCAGTGAGGTGACCTGGACAAGGGGACTGCCTGTTGCAGGCTGGGTATATGGTGTTTGTGACTCTCAGGTCAAAACAAGCGTGAGGACAGGGTGTGCTGCCCTTCGGGCACCACTCTGGTGTGAAAGGGGGAATGAGTTTGGTGTTTTATCGGGTGAAGCCAGCACCCGATCCCACCTCCCCTCCCCGGAGCAGCGCCACTCACAGCCCAGGCCTCCTCCTCCCAGTGCCCCCGCCCGCCGGGCCTGGAGACAAGGCCACTTCATCCCTCGGGGAATTGCCCTTGAGCTCAGGTTCCGGTTCTGATCTGCTGGGCACAGGGAGGGCGGCCCAAGCGCCTCCACCCTGAGACCCCCTTCCAGGGAGGGGCCAGGGTCCCGGCACCAGCAGGTCCAGGCCAGGGCTCCACTCACTCGCTCTCGGTCACGATGTAGCCATAGGCCTCCTCAGGAGACTTGACCTCCAGCCGCAGGCCGTGGCCGGGGCCCTCCTGCTCCTGCGAGGCCCCCGGGACCCAGTGCGGGAGCTCCCCCAGCCTGTGGGCCCTGGGCTCCGAGCGCGGCCTCGCCAGCAGCTCCGTGGAGTAAGTCCGGCTCCTCACGTTCTCCACCCCGATGGTGTCCTCCTCCGAAGACAAGGCAGCCACAGGGCCCTCTGCCTGCTCCATCCCGGTGGCAGGAGGGGCTCCAGGCGGGGCTCCAGGTGGGCGTCGAGACCCCGGGCCCTGCAGGACGTCCCCACGGCTGAGGCTCACAGGGCCTACCTAGTGGGAAGGAAATCCACGTGAGAGGACAAGCAGGAGAAAGGCTGTCCACCTGCCCACGAAGGGAGGCTGTGAGGGATCCCCGTGGGTGAGGACGGCCGCGGGCGTGCGGAGCTGATGAGGCAGGGCTGCACAGCCTGTGCTAGAGCCACATCCAGACAAGAGATCCTCAACCAGGTGGAGGATGCACATCAGAATCAGTCATAGCGTTCCTCCCCCTCCCCCTCCCTCTCGTGCACACGAACACACACCGTTAAATCTCAGCTTGCGCAACCAGCGCAGGCTGTCAGCATCTACATGTTAAAAATAACCGTGTTGCCTGGCTGACGTGCTCAGTGGTTAGAGTGTCGGCCTGCGCACCCGAGGCTTTGGGTTCAATTCCTGGTCGGGGCACATGCCTAGGTTTTGGGTTCGATCCCGGAGGAGGCACATGCAAGAGAAACTGAATTTTTTATTTGCTTAATTTTAGTGACTTCAAGGTCAAGCAGCCATACGTGGATGGTGGCTGCCACACTGCTCGGTGAAGGTGAAACTGCCAGTGTACCTATGCAATGCGCCTGGGAGGTCAGCACACGGGACACACGTATGATGCAGCGGGATCGTGTTACCACACACCCCCAGATGGGGAAACCCTAAGGCATGCTAACCTTCTTCTTTGTAGTAACCATTTTTCATATTTCTACAATGTGCCCATCCTACAGTAATAAACGGGTAATACGTAAATAGACTGACCGGCAGAATGCCTGTGGCCCCTTGCCCAGCCCGGCCCCACCCCCCAGTGGGCACCCCAACCCTGATCAGGGGCAGGGCCGGCCGGCAAACCACCCACGGTCCCATGCCCTGGCCAGCCCCGTCTCTGATGGCCCCCATCAGGGTGGGCCGGCTGGACCCCACCAGTGCACGAATTTGTGCATCAGGCCTCTGGTATTACTATAAATCTGAAAATATACATTAGCATATATCTAAGCATACACAATCTGCACACACTGTCTACAGTTTTCTCAGTTTGGGGATTATGAGGTTTTTCCATCCTTTCCTAAAAAAACAAAACAAAAGTAACCTTTGTATTTCAGAAACATTCTCAGCCACGAACAAAAAGAAGACCAGCAGTTCCGCTTAGCGCGAAGCGAGTTGAGACGTGTATCTTACCTCTCCGTGGCCGTGAGCACCGCCGTCCCGTGCTCTGGTGTCTGTGGAAGACAAGAGCGTTATCGAAGTCCTGGTCAGGAGTGGCACCACGGGCGTCGCAGTGTGCACGCCGCCACCGAGCCTCCTCGACGCGATGCCGTCGCCCGTCTCCTAGCAGCACGCTCCCGCGTGGGCGCAGGCGCTGCCCGGCACACTGACGGAGGAGCTGCAGCTAAACGGGAAGCGTGGTCGCTCGCGCAGCCACCCCGCTCCCCGGACCTGCGTGTGTCCGTGTGGCTCACACGGGAAGCACCGCCCTGCGGGACAGGCTGTGGCGGTGAAAAGGGGAAGCGGAGCGTCCCACCCAAACCTCCTTGCGAAGGTGTCTCCTGAACACGCGGACGCGGAATTCGCTCTGGCGGTCACTTCTCTAGGCCAGCATCCGGCCTGCAATGCCCCCAGCGCACCCCTTACCGCGCCCTCCTGACGCCCCGCAACCCCCAGGACTTTCTAGACCCCCCAGCCCTCAGAGCGGGTGTCAATCCCTGAGTGCCCACTGCCTCGCAACGCCTTGTCCCGGGGAGTTCCAGTGTCTTCCACAAGCCCTTGCTGCCATCGAGCGGAGTGTCTGCTCCACACCAGCCTCTGTCCCAACCCCCAGACAGACATTCACCCTCCACCATGCTTCTGGCACATTCTTTGCGCGCCTACTATGTGCAGGACTGAGCTGCACGATTCAATGTGGCTCCAACGGCTCTGAGAAGCAACCGCACAGAGAAGGCCAGTTGTCAGGGGAGTCTGAGCCCACCCACAGGTCCAGCTGCTGTGTGTGTGTGTGTGTGACTGTGTGTGCATGTGTGAGTGTGCGTATGAGTGTGTGTACATGTGTGTGCATGAGTGTATGCACATGTGTGTTGGTGTGTGTGCGTGTGTGAGTATATGTGTGTACATGCGCGCGCACGCGTGTGTGGGTGTGAGTGTGGGTGTGCGTGTGTGAGTGTGTGCGTGTGTGAATGAGTGTATGCATATGTGTGGGTGTGCGTGTGTTAGTGTATGTGTGCATGTGTGAGTGCATGTGTGAATGTGGGTGTGCGTGTGTAAGTGCATGTGTGCGTGTGTGAATGAGTGTATGCACATGTGTGGGTGTATGTGTGGATGTGTGCGTGTGGGTGAGTGCATGTGTGCATGTGTGTGCTGGAGGTACCGGGAGGCCTCTGTTCTCCCCTTGGAGCAGCCTAGAAGGTGAGCCTCAGGCAGACATTCAGATGAACCCCTTTCACTGTATTAGTCGAACAATTGACTTGCTCACTAACACACAATCCAAACCAAAGCACTTCCTAGCATCAGGCGGCTTCTGACTCTGCACCGCAGCAGAGGAATCCGTCCCCCCCAGAGGGCAGGCTGTCTTCCAGCACACTGCTCTGCGGCCGCTCCGGGAGGCTGGTGCCCACCGCTCTGTGGCCGGGGCCTTCCCGCCCACCACAGTGTGAGTGCCAGGGACAGGCGCTCACCTGGCGCTCCACCCCCGCCGTGGGCGCCCTCCCCGAGCGCTGCCTCGGAGCTGTCCACCGGCTCCCCGGGCTCTCCTCCAGCCCCTCGGGGGCCTTCCCATGCCCCCTCCACGTCCGCGGCATCGGAAATCACACCGGCCACCTCGTCCAGGTCCGGGGGGCTCAGCGTCTCCACAGCAGCCCGGTCCTTTCTTGGGTCCTCCAGGGAGTGCCGCATCCCTGCTCCTAGAGGCACACACAGAGCCCCTGCAGCACCCTCCCGCTGGCGACAGGCACCAGCGGTGCGCAGAAACACGTGTTGTTGGTTGAATCTGAGTCCCGTGTGACTCTCTGGTCACACCAAGGCTCAGTGCCTTTAAACAGTGAAAATGGACGTGGACCCATGAAGGACCTATGACCAAACTCATGGACCCGAGGAGGAGGATGGAAGTAGGGCCTCGGATAAAACAGCTGGAATTACGTGCCAGGGGAGGAGCCTGAGCAGCTTCATCTCCCTGAAAAGTTAAGCACCCGACAGGACGCAAACAGGCATATGAGAATCAGAAAAACGGGACATGTAATCAAGACAAAAGGAGTCAACATCAGGGAGGGACAAGGACAGCAAGAAGATGCTATAAACACGCCGGAGCAGCAGCACCCAGCAAAGCCAGTGAGAAACAGGCGATTCTGGGGGTGACAGGAACACCCTGAAATGGGAAGCCTTCCACACAAGTCGGTGAGTGTGGCTGGGGGACAAGAAAGGGCTCGTGAGCCTGAAGGCAGGTGGTCCTGTGACTGGAGGACAGAGCGACGAGGCGGGAAAGATGGAATGGAACCCAGGGCCTGCAGGTAGTGCCAGACATGACGCTGCCACTGGAATCCAAGAGGGAAGGAGAGAATGGGGCCAAAGAACGAAAGCTCCCCAAACCCCTCAAATGAGTGCAGAGCATTAGCTTAGAGATTCAAGGCGCTCAGGAAACTCCAAGAATAAACACGAGAGTGGGCACAATGGCACTTACAGTCCAAATGCTGAGAACAAAGTGAGGACAGTCTTAGCAGCAGAGATTATATGCAGAGCAAAATGGATGAGTGGGCGCTGACTTCTTAAGAAAAGCAGAGGTCACAGACATGTCAGTATCTCACAAGAATGACCTATTTGATGTAAAATATGCAATTACATATTTGATAACATGCATATGAATGACATATTTGAAGTGTTCAAAGGAATAATGTTTAACTCAGAGGTCTATATCCAGTGAACATGTCCTTCAAATGTAAGAGTGAAAGATACTTTCACATTATAAAAAAAAGAGCTGCCGGCCAGTGTGGCTCAGTGGTAAGCATTGGACCTATGAACCAGGAGGTCAGGGTTCGATGCCCGGTCAGGCATGTGCCGGGTTACAGGCTTGGTCCCCAGTGTGGGGCGTGCAGGAAGCAGCTGATCAATGATTCTCTCTCATCGTTGATCTTTCTCTCTCTCCCTCTCCCTTCTCTGAAATCAATAATAAAAAAATATATATTAAAAAAGAGCTAAGCTACTCACCACTGCTATCATCACCATTATCATCACCACCACCATCACCATGATCACCACCATCATCACCATCATAACCATCATCATACCATCACCATCATCATTACCATCTCCATCACCATCACCACCATCACAACCATCATCACCACCATCATCACCACCACCATCACCACCCTACCTCCATAACCATCATCATAATGAGGCACTTACTGTGTCTCTTTTGTTTAAAGAGCATATAGTTCATTTAATTTCTGGAGACCAGCTCTCAGGTGTTTGCAGTGACTCAGATATACTCAGAAGGAGTTTATTATTTTATTCTGTCCTCAATTGGGCCTCCACCTGGGAGCCACAGGCTTAATCCTATGTCAGCTTCCTGTCTATTTCACTGGGAGAACGGGGGAACAGTAAAATGCGCTCTCCTTCCAACCAGGGGCCTGGTCTGACAGCTGAGCGGTGTGCACTGCTCACCGGCTAAAGGAGGTGCTGAGCTGAGCTGCCACCTGGTGCCAGGAGCCCTTCCCAGGTGGGCTGCCAACTTTGGTCTCACAGAACCTGCACCCAGTCTACCTCTCCCTCATTACCTGTAACAGGGAGGCAAAGGACACACACTGCCCGGTTAGTGTTGGCGCTAACTGTGTAACTCGGCTGGTGGCCGGCGTGGCACTCCGCTGCTTTCTAAAGAATGCTTCCTCGCGATGCACAGTCACATGCGTGCACGAGCAGCATGGTCAGCAGCCATGGCAGGGGAGGAGCTGGGCACGTGCTGGTGGCAAATGCCCAGCTGGAATATGAAACCGTCCAGGCGGGCCACTGTGTGTGGCATTGAAATCTGTCTCCATGAATGGGATGGGCTGAACCAGGAGCGCATGGGGATTGGACTTAGAGAAACGAGTTCAGGACAGTGCCAGCTGCTAGACTTCCTGTGAGTAGGAAAGTTCTAGAAGGTGGATGGCCCATGTGCATGGTTTACATACATCTGCAGCTAAGAACTCAATTTATGATCAAACCAAACTGTATTTTACCACAATATTTAAAAAATTTAAATACAAAAAGTGGGCATGGCACTTTTTGTTGCCTAAAAGTGGCCGAGGTCACAGGCTGGGCCTGTGTGCTGGTCCCTAGTTGCAGGAGGACTGGCCCATGAGGCACTGATGGGATAGAAGAGGGAGGATGCAGAGCTGCCACTGTCCCGGTGGCCCTGCTTCATGCAAGGCACGGTCGCACGGGGAACCCAAGGGGCAGGACTTCCACACGGATAGCATTGGTCTTGGCCATTGTGAATGTCTACCTTTGTGTCTAGTGTTCAGGTTTCGCGTGGTAACCATTTATTACATATGTAACTGGTAAAAAGGAACAAACAATTGTTTACAAATGCTATCTCCCGTAGCGAACAGGCCACAAAATGACAGGCTAACCTCTCAGCAGGGGGCACTCTGCCTGGGGGTGACCGGGACCCAGGTCTGCTGCTGGGCGCTGGACCCTCGACGTCCGTCCACAGCACCGCCACACCCGCTCACTGCGACCTTTGTGCTTTCCGCGCCTGCCTCACGTAGGTCTTTGAGTTTAACGTTGCTTTAAAGCAGGGGTGGGAACCTTTATTCTGCCCACGGCCACTTGGATATTTGTGGCATCATTCTCGGGCCGTACAAAATTATCAGCTTAAAAATGAGCTTGCTCTATTTGGTCAAACATTTAATTAACTCACCCCAATGCCTTGGCAGGGCCAGAACCAATTATTTCTTGGGCCTTATCTGGCCTGCGGGCGGGACGTTCCCCACCTCTGCCCTAAAGCTTGGAAGGGGACAGGCGTAAACAATGAATAGAGGAGGAAGACGGTCTCTTTTCCGTCACGGCCACTGGCCACACGCAGGAGCCAGGCCTGACGCGGCCATCACCTGGGAAGCACGTGGGGCGGGTTTTCCTGGAGCTTCACCTGCAGCTGCTGAAGGCCAGGGTCGTGAGTCACATGGCCATTTTCACAGGCCCCTCCCTCCCTGCCCTGGCAGGCAGCCCTCTGGGCGGCCACCCTGAGAAGTCAGGACACACTTGCCCACCCCTCTGGCTTTCCTGGCCTCCCTCAAGGTTATTTGAAGGGGAACATAGTTTTCGTGGAGAGGCTGCAGCGCCCTGTGCCTTCATGGGAATTCTGCCTTGGGCATGACTGTGGACTTCTGCGGGGGGTGGGGGGCGGGAGGGGAAGTGGGGGCTGTAAGGCCCTAGACCACAAACTTAGGGAGAAGTTGGTCTTTCCTTGTCCATTTTCATTTAAACACAGAAGGCCACAGTCTATCCCTCCCCTGGCTCACACCCCTCCCTCCAGGATCTCAGTGAGCTCACTTGTGTCTTTGCGCCCCCTACAGGCTCAACATAGCACTGCGCACAATGCAGTCAGAGAAAGCTAGAATTTGGAGCTAAATGGCCACTTAAAACATTAATGGACCAATTAGCCACAGTAACAAGTCTATTGTATTCACATCTGCCTTTTGGACAGCTGGCTCTTAAGAACTCCCACTGGGTCTCACAGGATCTGAGGTTGGGCCAGCCACCATCCACCCTCAAGCTGCCGCTTCCTCGTCAGGAAACTGAGGCTGGAAACAGCACCATCTTTTGAGGTTGGACCCTCTATGTGGAAGAGTCTGGCACCTGCTGGACCCTGGAATGCAAATGGAGAAAGAGGCACGTCGCCAGCCCACAAGAGACGGGCACCGACCAGATATCACCGTGGGAACGGCACTGTGTGGCATGTCCTGGGAGGAAGGGCAGGCGCAGCCCGGGGTGGGGTGGGGTGGCTGGGGTCGGGGAGATCGAGCACCTTTCCAACAGTTAAGGTGAACGCTGCTCAGAAGTGGAGTGGCTGTGCTGCTGACGTGGTAAAATGGGGCACGGCTGGAAGGCGCCCCCGACAGAAGGCACATCACCGCCTTTTGCTGAACACCGAACACGAAGGGCCAAGTCTCCGTCTGGAGCCTGGGCCACGGGGATAGGGAGCTGCATGCTGTCCTTAGGGGCCACCAGCAAAGTCCAGACGGTGAAAAACTCTGCGAGACAAGCGAGCTAGCGAGCCAGTTCTACAATAAACTGTGTAATGAATTGCCAGGAAAGAGAAAAGAAGGAGGAGAAACCTGTAGATCAAAAGGGGCCAGCCCTGGCCGGGTCGCTCAGTGGGTTAGAGCGTCGGCCATACACCAAGGTTGTGGGTTTGATCCCTGCTCGGGGCACATACCGAGTCAACCAATGATGCCCCAGTAAGTGGGGCAACAAATAGATCTCTCTCTCTCTCTCTCTCTCTCTCTCTCTCTCTCTCTCTCCCCTCCCTCTCCTCCCTCCCCTCCCTCTCCTCTCTCCCTCCTCTCTCCCTTCTTTTCTCCCTCTCCCTCCCCTCTCCTCTCCTTCTCCTTCTCTCGCTCCCTCTTCCTCTCTCAAATTAACAAATAACAATTTAAAACAATAAAAATAAAAGGGGCTTCACAGATGTAGCCACCAACTCAGTGGACCTTCTTTGTATTTTGAATTAAAAAAGAACCAACTATAAAAAAAGTTATGACAACAGAGCAATCTGAGTGCTGACTGCTATTTGATGCCCTGAAAACACTGCCGTCGATTTTACTCCAGGACAGAACTGCTGGTCAGGCTCAGGCAAGTCCGATCTCTCCGCAAAGCAATGCTGCTATCCCACGGTGGATCACTTGGTGACAGGGAGGGGAGGGGGAGGGGGAGGGGAAGCAGCAGCGGGGGCCAGGGCTGGGTGTGCGGGCTCATCGCACACTCTCTCTGCTTCATGGTGGACATTTACGTGACTCCTCTAAGCACACGGGCAGCTGGGAAGATGCTACCTGTAAAACTATAACCAACTTTGCCACGCAGACCGGTTCAGAGGGGCAGGGGACAGTGAAGAGGGTGGGAGGTGACACGTGGGGAGGAGTTCTGAGCCGCGCGGCTCCCCTCCACGGGGAGCAGTCACCTCTGCCGGGCACCAGGGGGCGCTCGGAGGATTGGGTGCTGTTGGTGGGCAGCAGTATTTCCCTCTTCCACCAGGGAGGACCCTGGCCGTCCACTGGGAGATGTTTAAGTTGTGGAAGATAGCACAGGATGGGAGGGCGTTAAAGACAGGGCGTCCTGCATCATCGCAGCGTCATCGCATGTACAGAAGCCATACAGAAGCTGAGGGGACGGGGAAGGGTCAGCACCATGGACAGAGGCTAACAGCCCGGGAGGGACCTTCCCAGGCATTCATGGCAGGTGCTGAGTGGGAGGTGAAGAAATACTCTGAGGAGAGGAAGGGGAGGGGAGGGGAGGAGAGGGGAGAGGGGCAAAAAGAGGAAAGAAAGAAGGAAGGAAGGAAGGAAGGAAGGAAGGAAGGAAGGAAGGAAGGAAGGAAGGAAGGAAGGAAGAAAGGAAGAAAGAGCAACAGGCAGAGGACGCATCTGAGCAGAGAAGGCAGCAGCCAGCAGAGAACACTGGCCCAAAGGAAAAAGCTGGTGGGAATGGGCTCCCCCAGGCACAGCCCCATGGAAATGCCAACCCCATGGAGGGAGTGTTTCTGTGTGACGGCTTAGCCAGGTGCACAGCGCACACCTTCCGCTCCGTCCCTTCACCGCAGCCTGGCATCTCTTTCATGTAAACAGGGTGGGGAGCATCTGGCCCAGAAATCAGTGGGCCTGGCCCTGCCAAGCATTGGGGTGAGTTAATTAAATGTTTGACCAAATAGAACAGCTAATTGTTAAGATGATAATGTTGAATGACCCACGAGCGATGTTATAAATGTCCAAAAGGTCTGGGCAGGAAAAGGTTCCCCACCCCTGATTTAAAAGGTGCCACAGCAGCTACATGGGGGAGAGGGCCTTCCCTGAACAGCAGCGAGTGCAGACCTACACAAGCAGGGCGCTCTGCGATCCTCGGACAGGTGTCATCACCACCGTCCCCTGCTGGGTCTGTGGTGTAGGATCCTCAGAGGAGAAGGTTGCTTTATCGGCATCTCGCTGAGTGTGATGGCCTTGGGAAAGGCCTTGAGGATAAAAGTGTGCAGAGCCTTCTGCGTCTTACGGAGGAGCAGGCACGGCCCCTCTCCCTCAGGCGGTCACACAGGCCATAACTCACATGTCAGCGAGCCCAGCGCTGCGTGTTGGCCGCGGGAAAGGCCACGCAGTGCCAGCCCCGCGCTGTGAGCGGCGCTATCTCACCTGAGGGTTTGAGGACAAATACGCATAACCATGTGACCTGGGCTCCTGTGACCACAGCAGTGATGGGGCGTGTGACGGAGTAAACACATCCATAGCCCACCTTCCAGAGCCTGTGTGGCCCACACCATGTGGGGCTGGGGCTGACGAGGGCCCCGCCCACCTCATCCTCTTCAGTAAAGTCAGGAAACCATGAAACCGCTGAGAGGGGTGTGAGCAGGGACAGTGTCGCGACCCGGTCCATCTGGCGTGGGCATGGCCACCTTCCCTCCACCAGCCACACGGGGAAGCACACCCGAAGGCGCCTTCCTCACAGGTGCCTGGCGTCCGCCCCTTCTCCCAGCCACCCCCCCCCCTGCTCCCCAACACACACACAGAGCGAAGCAGGTGCTGGGAAGACGGAGTTGACAACAAACGACCCCAGAGGGGGTGGGGCTGACTTACCATCGCTGGTGCCCAGGGGCTCGGTGGGGTCTTCTGAAGGTGAAAACCGCTTCCCATGTTTCCTCCAAGGCACACGCAGAAGGTCATCAGGCGCGAGGGGGCCCGCTGGGGTGGGCGAGGGGGCTATCATGGCCAAGTAGGCGATCAGCTGCCTGAGCAGAGTCCTCTTCTGGACCCCGCCGCCCCCCTCAGGGCTGAGCTCCCCCGGTGGGAGCCGGCTGAGGGTCTGCAGAGGGGGGCCCATGGGGTGCCTGGCCCAGGAGGCGGGGGCGGAGGTCAGCACGCTGTCGGCTTGGAGGCCCTCACCCTGCGGGGGCGGGAGACAAAACAGCAGCGGTTGAGTCTCAGTCCTCAGCCGCCACCAGGATGGCCCCGTCGGGATTCTCAAGGCACCGAACAGCAGCGGGCCCCCAACGTGCCCACAGTGCGCACGATCAGGGACCCGACTCCTGTCTACGCTGGTTGTGAAGTTAGTCGTTGACAACAACTTTATTGAGGTGATTCACACACCAGGAATTCACCCAACTCGGCTGTTTTGAGTGCAGCCACAGAGCTGGGCAAAGGCCACACACTATTCCACTGTCACTTGTCGGATAGCATCTTAGTCACCCAAACAGGAACCTGCACCCGACTCCTCCCACCCCAGCCCTGGCCATCGCCCTCTCCTTCCCTCCTTCCTCTCCTTCCTTCCCTGGGGCTCTGCCGGCTCCAGGCTCCAGGTGCTGCGCGGACGGGACCCACCACGGAGGGTCCCACCACGGGGGCCTGTGTCTGACTTCTCTCTTGCAGCGTAGTTTTCAGGGTGCACCCTGCTGCGTGCCGGGCCGCATCCTCTCTCCCAGCTGAAGACTAACCCGGGAGGGGTGCAGCGCCTTGTGCTTCCTTGATCACTAGCTGCTGGACGTGGGGTTGTTCCCACTTTAGGGCCAATCTGAATGCACTGCTGTGGGCAGCCGGGGGCCTGTCTGTGGGCACTGGGGCCCTGTCTGTGGGCAGCCGGGGGCCGGTCTGTGGGCGGACGGGGGCGGTCTGTGGGCAGACGGGGGCCTGTCTGTGGGCATGTGTTTCTCTCCTCCCACGGCTCCCAGCGGCTGCGCATTCACACGCCCCCAGCGACGGGTTCCAAGCTCCATCTCAGCTGCTCACGCTGCTTCGTCCTCGTTTTCATTCCAACCAACCCCGCAGTTGGGAAGTGGTCAGACTGGGTACTGAATCACGTCATGTCCTGCTCCTGTGACAGCACCTCCTACCCAGGGAAATGCCAGGCGCCTGGTGGCTAACAACACAGAGTGTCGCGTCCACTGCCTGGGCAGCACGGCCTCTCCCGGAGCCCCAGGCCTCCTCCTCGTGTCTGGTTTCCCGGAGGATGGGGGTGGCCACAGCCGCTCCTAGCCCTCGCCCGCGGACATTTCCTGCTCGTGGCTCCCGGGCCGTGGGGAACGCTGAGGCCTGGGCATGGCCTTGGGTCCAGCACACAGGGCCGCCGGGTTGACAACGAGGCTCCGCCTGCCCGTCCTGGCTGTTTCCAAACACGTCATCCAGCATCATGACCTCTATCATCACCACCACCATCATCATTATCATCACCATCAGCATCAGCATCACCATCACCACCATCATCACCATCAGCATCAGCATCACCATTATCACCATCATCATCATCACCACCATCACAACCATCATCACCATCAGAATCAGCATCATCATTATCACC
>NW_006283138.1:45101-48186 GCF_000327345.1 Myotis davidii
ACAGCGCCATAGCTGCAGCACCACTGGCCACTGGGCTGCGAGGCCAAAGACCTGTGGGTCCGCGATGGAGTCGCTGACCGGCTGCCCCTGCCCGGTGCCTGCGCGTCAGCACAGCCTTCGGGTCGACCTGAAAACACACCCACAGCCAAGCTCATCTTTGTTCCCAATGCACCCCCAGGTCAGCTGCTCCGGCTCCCACCCACCCGGACCTTTGGGAAAAGTAAAGAGATTTATTGCTGGAAATGCCAACCATATGCTGGTTCTCAACATCACTATAATCACCACCATCAACATCACCATCATCACCACCATCACCACCATCAACGTCATCATTATCACCACCATCACTACCATCAACATCGTCACCACCATCAGCATCACCATCTTCACCATCACCATCACCACCATCAGCAGCATCACGACCACTACTGCTACTGTGTGACAAGTTCTGGACTATATTCAATGAGGGAAGAACTCAAACATGGACTTGTCTTCAAACAGCCTGCAGACTGAAATGCAAGTTAAGTCATAAATATCAGTAGGTACCACTGGAGGTATATTATTAAAGAAATTCCTGGGAAGGAAGTGGTTATATTCAGCTGGGAATCAGGGGAGCTTCCTGCAGCCATGTGACACACATCCTGGACTAAAACCTGCATTGCATCCTCTGCCTCCCAGCCAGCAAGACACTCATTGAGGTGGACCCCCTTGCTCCCAGATTCCCCTGGGCCGGGGCCCCAGAGCTGAAGGTCAGGCCTCCCTCCTCTCCCGATGTCACTTCCCAGCCCCAGGTTGCACAATTACGGACAGAGACTGCCAGGAAAGCCTGGAGGCTGGCAGCCCAGTGCCAGCAAACACTGAGTGGATGAGACGTTTGTCTATACCCTGGTCCCGCATGCTCATCAGATACCCTCTAGTGTCAAGGATCCAAAACAAATTAGGAGCCCAGACTGGGCCATCTTTTGACCACAGCAAACCTTTTCTCCAGTTTGCCTCATGCCCGGAGGCAGCGCTGACAAGCACACTGATCAAGAGGTGCTTGTAGCTGGCGTGACAGAGCACACGGCAGTGGGGCTGTTCACAGGCCTCCTAATGAGCTGGCCTGCAATAGCCCTGGACAACGGTGAGAGTTGGGAGGTGGTGGAGTTCAGAAACCCCTGCCTCCAGCTCATTACCAGAGAGTCAGGGCTACTTCACCGTGGCTTCCTGTTCTCAGGCCATGGGGCAACTCTGGCAACTTATTCTCTCTCTCTCTCTCTCTCTCTCTCTCTCTCTCTCTCTCTTTCTCTCTCTCTCTCTCCTTCTCTGTGTGTGTGACTCTGTCTTTGTCCCTGTCTCTCTGTTTCTCTCTGACTTTCTCCCTCTCCACCCACTTCTCTCTCCCTTTCAACACAGTGAAAAGGTTGTCAGCGCTTAATGGTGTTCAGGCTCTAGGTGCCCACCCATGTGCAGGGGTGAGGACTGGAGGGGTCACTCCCGCCGACAGCGCCATCATCAGTGCCATCATCAGAGCCTCACTCTGGTCCCGCTTTGACAAGGCGGCCGGCCAGCTGCAGTGAGACACAGCTCTCCACAGAAGGCGGCCAGTCCCCGACAGCTCGGGGGTTCCCAGCGCCTGCGGCCGGAGGGGCTGAGTTCTAGGCCACAGGACCGATGAATTTTGAGAAATCTGACAGTCAGATGTGCCATGGCCTTCTGCACGGGACACTGCATCACGTGGCCTGGGGTTGCTCTGAGGCAGCCTTCCTAATGCCGCGACTCTTTAAATACAGCTCCTCATGTTGTGACCCAACCATAAAATTGTTTTCATTGCTACTTCATAACTGTAATGTTGCTACTGTTATGAATCTAATGTAAATATCTGATATGCAGGATGTATTTTCATTGTTCGCGTCCCATAGGTTGAGAACCGCTGCGAGGAGACACGACGAGGGGGGGGGTTGCTTCTCCGCCCCCACTCTGCACCACCGGCCTCCTCACCACGCTCGCCCTGGTTGGTACGCGTCCTCGCCGGAAGCTGCACCTGCAGCCCGGACCCAGCCCCGGAGCCCGGGAGCGGCCGGAGCAGAGAGCTGTGTCTGCACCTCGGGTTGGCGAGGTCACCGCGAGGCCAGGCTTATGGCTGCCGGCCAGGCTGGGCTTCGGCTCTGCCTGTGCGCATCCTTGTCGGCCCTGAAACCACCCTGCGGTGTGGACACACGCTCCCCATTTCGGGGGCGAGGCACGAGGTCCCACAGGCAGGCAGCAGAGCCGGGCGCGGCCCCTGGCGTCTGCTTCGGGCTGGGCCACAGGAACCGTGGCCTCATCTGCCGTCTGCAGTGGAAAACAACACAACTTGTGCTCAGCTGAGCTTGGAGGAGGGGACTTGGCGATCTTGCTTTGGGCTTAAAAAATAAACATGAACAAGCCGGACAGGAATTTCCAGGTTCAGCCCCCACTTGAGGGTTTGCGTCGAACATCCCAGGCCATCTCTCATCTCCCGACCTCAGCATCTCGTTCTGAAAAACGCGGTGACTAAGCTGAGGGACGCCTCTTCACTGGACCCGCCAGAGAAGCTGTTCCTGACCCACTGCCTCAATGGGCTCTGCGCTGCCTCCGCTCTGTGTGCAGCTCCCACTGCTCACCCAGCATCTCCCTGTCCCCTCAGCCCCGCAGTCCCTCGTCTTCATTATGAACATGGCCCTTTCCCATCGTCGCAACACGAGTCACGCCTGGGTTTAGTTCTGTTGCCTCTTTCCTCTCTCAACCATGAGACCCTCTTCTTCCTTCTCCCTTCACCTTCCCCAAAGTCTGACTGGATGCTGACATTTTGTATGAAAGGGCAACAGAGAATGAAGTAAATACCATTCACCCCAGAACAATGCACAGCCCTTGCTCTGCCAGGCTGCTAACGTGAGCACTGAAGCCACGCGATCTGTAGCGAGGTGGGCGCTGAGGCCGTGTGATCTGTGGTGAGGTGGGTGCTGACGTGGGCGCTGAGGCCACGTGATCTGTGGTGAGGTGGGTGCTGACGTGGGCGCTGAGGCCACGTGATCTGTGGTGAGGTGGGTGCTGACGCCACATGATCTGTGGTGAGGTGGGTGCT
>NW_006283138.1:49818-51822 GCF_000327345.1 Myotis davidii
CCGCCCCTGGACACTGGGCTGCGATGGAGTCGCTGACCGGCTGCCCCTGCCCGGTGCCTGCGCGTCAGCACAGCCTTCGGGTCGACCTGAAAACACACCCACAGCCAAGCTCATCTTTGTTCCCAATGCACCCCCAGGTCAGCTGCTCCGGCTCCCACCCACCCGGACCTTTGGGAAAAGTAAAGAGATTTATTGCTGGAAATGCCAACCATATGCTGGTTCCCTTGTCACTCACATCTCAGCTCGAAGGTGCCTCCCGACCACCCGATCTGAGGGGCGTCCGTCATGGCTCATTAGAGCCTCTCGTATTTTAGCATCTATGATGAGCTGGCAGGCCCTTCTTTCCGTACAGGTGCACGTGCCATTGCTGGACAGCCCGCGTTAGCATGCAGGCTGCCTGAGAGAAGGAAGCACATTGGCCTGTATTTCCCGTTTGTGGCTCTCACCCCAGAGTTTACAACAGAGCCCAACTCCCCAGAGGCAGTGAAAAAATATGTGCTGACTGAATAAATGAGCTTAATTCGTCCACGAAATTCTGGGTTCCTGCAGAGTGAGCTCAGCCGCCAGGATTTCACACCAGTGACCTGTGAGAAGGCCCTTTCTCCGGGGCTGGACGCGTGTCCGGGGAACCTAAACCCCATGAGGGCAGAGCGCGGCGGGAATAAAGCCGATGGCTCAGGGGAAGTGAGCAGTGCATGTTGTGGGAATAAAATTTGTAAGGAAATAAAAAAATTTTTATTCTATAAAAACCACCACAGATGCTGTTTGTACAGAAGGAACTGGATGTGTTTCTCCGTCAGCGGCACCGCCTTGCACGGAGCCTCTGCAGCATGGCACCAAAGGCTGCAGCAACTGCAGAACAACAACTGAGTGATTGTCCTGACATTTGCACAGCCACGCCGAGGGCTTGCACACGAAATGCACTTGGTCTTCATGTCAGCAAATACTGGGTTTCAAAGCGTGTCTTTTGCATCATCTCCCGGAAGTACCGCTGCTGCTGCACAGGAAATTCCACACCCAGGACCACTCGAGATGTCAGCCTGGGCCCAGGGAGCGGCCGGGGAGGGGCCGCCCGGGGAGGGGGCGTGTTCCTGATTTCCTTTCCTTTTGTCCCCTCCTTTCTCTGCCGGTTTAGTATTTGGCTTTTAAGTAATAAGGTGATTTTCACTTGTACTTAAAGAACCAAATGTGACAAAGTTTATGCTAATTTCAGAAGATGAGGTGTTTGATGCTGAAACGTTAGCTTCCTGCACAGGATGGACTTGGGAAAGGCGAGGATGCAGGGACAGGAGGCAAGACTTCGGGGAGCTGGTCCCCCCAAGAAGGCGTGGACTCCCGTCCAGCCCTGGGCAGTCTGGGCCCCAGAGCCGTGTGGGTGGCTGGGTCTGTGAGGCTGGCGCCTTCCTACCACATCATCCACAGGGCCTGTCCAGGGAACCCAGCCTGGACACCTTCGAAGATGCACCCGCCCCCAGGACGATCAGGGCCTGAGGCCTTTGCTAGGCTGCAGGGAGCCCTCCAACCCTCCTGGGGCCGCCCCCCTCTAGCTTGTCTTCTCACGTGGTGCCCAGAGTCCCCGCCTGGGTGTGACCTGTCCAGACGCCCTATCAGCTGCAGCAGAAGGCATCTCAACCCTGTTCCACAGGCAGGAGACTGGCCTGGTAAAACGGGGACGCCAACTCTGGGTGTCCCCGAAACTGGATTGCTTCCTGGTCTGGAATCTGGACTCAGGACCGGGGTCATGGGCCAGGCAATGCGCACCTGGCTGCGGCCAATCTGCCACCTGCTCACCACCACCTCTCCTGGGACCACGACGCCCCCACCGGCCGGGGACGTGGGCTTCCAGCCCGTCCCTGAGAGCAGGAGGGAAGCTCCTTATTCTCACTAATGAGAGATGTGGCCGTGACCACAGGGTGAGACCCACACCCTGCGTCTCTATGTGCCTGTGTGTCTGTGTGTGTCCGTGTCTCTGTGTGTATGTATGTGTGTGTCTGGGCATTTATG
>NW_006283138.1:51940-54679 GCF_000327345.1 Myotis davidii
ACCCACACCCCCTCTTTATGTGCTTGTGTGTCTCTGTGTGTCTCTGTCTCTGTGTGTATGTATGTGTGTGTCTGTGTATTTGTGTCTATGTGTATGTCTGTGTGTCTCTGTGTGTATATATGTGTGTATGAGTATTTGTGTGTGTCTGTGTGCCTATGTGTGTCCATGTATATGTGTGTCTATCTGTGTGTGCCTGTGTATATGTGTGTGTCTCTGTGTTTCCATGTGTATCTGTGTATGTGTCTTTGTGTATGTATGTGTGTCTATGTGTGTATCTGTCTGTGTCTGTGTATGTGTGTCTATGTGTCTATCTGTATGTGTGTATCTGTGTGTATGTGTATGTGTGTGTCTGCCTGTGTGTGTCTATGTGTATATATGTGCCCATGTGTCTATGTATCTATCTGTGTGTGTCTGTGTATCTGTGTGTGTCTGTATCTGTGTCTGTGTCTGCATGTCTATGTGTATGTGTGTGTCTGTGTATATATTTGTGTGTGTGTGTTTTGTAGGTGTTGAGTGAGCTGTCTTACTGCAAAGGACCCACTTGCTAATATCTGTATCCACGTTTAGTGACCAGAAAACGTTTCAAAGACTTTTCATGCGAACATGGCAGTTTGTTCTCACATAGGGTCTTCACTGTGAGGGGGAGTAAGTGCACTGGGTGCTGGTGGGTGTGTGATGCGTCACGGGGTCCAACCTCACGTGCCGGGGAGCAGGCTCGGGGGTGTGCTCACTGGGAGGTCCGAGTCCAGCGCAGGTCACTGGTGTTGGGTGTGCGACCACGTGTGCTTCATAAAAGCCGGGCCTCGGCACAACTTCATATTTGTGTTTCGTTGCCTCATTGAAAAAACTGTCCTGTTTTTATTTCTAATGACTTTTTAAGTTCTGTTGGCTCGCTCTTAATAGGCACATAAATTATCAAGCGCTTTACAGTTCTCTGCACCTCAAATCATGGCTATAGGTTTCCTGACCAGTTTTTAATAGATGAAATCTCATGTCCCGTGCTGTGAGAGTCTAATTTAACTGAAGTCACTTTACTCCTCTGGTACTGTGTCTGCTTTTCTCACTGATTGCTAATCAATGCAGACAGAGCCGCTCCCGAAAGGTGCCTTTAAGCTGTCATATTCATCTTCCCAAGTCCTCCACGGATTGTTGTAACACTGTATCCCACGATGAGAGAGTCCGTCACTGGGCTGAGCAACATTGTAGCCATCAACTTGCACACTGACTCCTGCCCCCTCCTCTGGCATGAAGCAGGTCAAAACTTTGTAAGTACACACCTTCGACTTCAGGATTAAATCCGTTCACACCTGAGTCTCCACGACTCCCTCTCCCACTCCCAGGCACCGACCTGCAGGTTCCCAGTAACGTGAGATGCTTTAAGCGTCACCCAAATTATACACAAATTCGTGGCAGAGGACACGGGGAGTGCATCTCAGCCCTTTCCTCACTCACCCTGACCTGGTGCACTGGCCACTGGGGCCCCGTCAGTCACACAGAACCTGACCGCAGCTTCCCCTCCTTGGCATCACTGCTTCATCACATCCCGCTTTCAGGGGCCTTCGCAGGCCCCCGGTCTCAGGTCCTCGGCGTCCCCTCTGCTCCCAGCTCCACTCCCTCCAGAATCGGTGCGTTGCCAAGTTTCCACGCGGCGCCCGAAGACTGCATTCCAAGTCAGCTCTGCGGCCCAGACCCCTGGTTTGAGGCTGGGCCTCCTGGCCTCTGCTGTCTTGCACTGGCTGGCGGTGGAGGCTGACAGACGTGCTCAGTCCGGACCCCGGGCTGTGCCTGCAGGAGGGAGGCGCCGGCAGGGCTCCTGCATGTGGTTACTCATCTCAGCAGTGTGAGGGCTATTCACGCTCCTTCCCTTTATGCCACAGAGACTGGCTCATGAAAGGCCAGCAGGTGCCGGGAGGCCGCCCAGGAGGGCCGGGGAGAAGGTGGAGAAGGCGAACCCTTAACAAGCTCCTCATCGCAACCCCACACTCTGCTGTTCCTCAAGCACAGGAATCAGAAGACGCGGCTCTCTCCACTGACGAGGACAGAGACCCGCTACCTAAGAAAACCTGGAAAACTAGAAGCTGCCGCAGATCACATTGAAAATAAGACTCAGACTCACAAATGCTGGGATGACAAAGCCGACCCATCACTGTCCACAGAGGACTACGACTGGGCACAGGACCCACGTGAGAAAGGCCGCGATACCGTTCCCGGTGCTGCATGTCCCCGGGGCCCAGGGCAGAGCTGACCGCGGACAGGGGAGCCCTGGCCAGAAGCACTCCAGCACACAGGCACCATGTGGCATCGCGGGCACCACACCAGGAAGGTGGACGGCCCGGCCTGCAGGGCTGGCGTCAGAACCGCGGGTACAAAGCGGAATGTCAGCAACAGAAGGAAACGCACGGAAACTGTGTTTGTCTGAGAAATGTCAGTTAAGTCAAAGTATAAATAAGGATATTTTGGCTTTGAGTCATAATAAAAATATATATCCTATCTAATAATAGACAACCATGGTAATTAACCGTACCTCCGACATGCTTCCCATTGGCTAATCAGGGTGATATGCAAATTAACTGCCAACCAAGATGGTGGCCGGCAGCCAGGCAGCTGAAGCGGACAGGAGGCTTGCTTGCTCCAGTGAAGGAGGAAGCCAAGGTTCCCCGCTTGCGCTGCTGGGGTCTGAGCTGCACTCTAAGCAACTATGTTGCAATTATAGAAGCTAAACAAACCCCATGCTTTCAT
>NW_006283138.1:55233-58408 GCF_000327345.1 Myotis davidii
CCCCCTGATCAGCCCTGCTCAGTGCATGACAGGAGGGAGCTCCCCAACTCCCTGATGGGCCCTGCTCTGTGCGTGATGGGGGGGGGAGCTCCCCAACCCCCTGATGGGCCCTGTTCTGTGCGTTACAGGGGGTGGCGCCGCAACGTCCCCATCAACCCTGCCTTGATTGTGACAGGAGGCGGTGCCCCAACCCCCCAATCGGCCCTACCCTGAGTATGACTGAGGGTGGCATCGCAGCCTCCCAATCCGCCTGCTCTGTGCATGACAGGGTGTGGCGCACCAACTCCCCAATCGGCCCTGCTCTGAGCCCGACCAGGGGATGCACCTAGGGATTGGGCCTGCCCTCTGCCCCCCGGGAGCAGGCCTAAGCCAGCAGGTCATTATCTCCTGAGGGGTCCCAGACTGCAAGAGGGCACAGGCCGGGCTGAGGGACACATACCCCCACCCGCCAGCGCACAAATTTTTGTGCACTGGGCCTCTAGTGTATATATAATTATGTATATAAACTGTATATGAAAACCTATGCCCTGCAAAGAGTGGATATCATAGCTTTTTGAAGTACCTATTGAAAATTACCAAAAATACGGCATAAACTCAGCCACAAAGAAAACCTCAATGGTTCTGAAGAGTAAAAACTGACCAGTCACATTCTCTGACTAAAAGGCAGTAAAAGACAGTAATTTAAAGTTTCAAAGCAATGTGTAATATTTCAAAATGGAAACACTTCTTGCTCCCACAGGTACGAAATGACACACAGGTAATTCTGAACAAAAGCAAAGGGAACAGCACGAAGGCAGGGGCCCCAGCGAGGCCTGGAAGCAGAGGCAGAGACTCGCAGGTAATGAATGAGTAAAGTCAGTACTTTAAAAAAGAACAAATATGAACTTGAACAAACCGAGCTCACGCCCGCTTGCAGCTGTCCCCAGTGCTGCCCACTACACAGGCAGAAAGCACTTCTACAGAACATGATGAGCTGACAGGGGTGCATGACAGGGGGTGGCATGATTATAACGACTCTATATGGAGAGAAACCAACCCGAAATAGACCAATATTACCTCTCCATGGGAAAAAGATGGGGAAAGTCATACAGAAGAAAACTGCAATTTCTAATGTGTATATATATTTTTAAATTTATCTTTAATGTTTAAAATATTAAGAGATCCCCTTTTTTTAAAGTTATAATCTGACTTGTAATAAAAACATAAATAAGCACCTTTTTCACAATAAAATTGGTGTTTTAGTGACACCCAGTGCTGGTGTGTGCACAGCCTCACTGGCTGGCAAGATTCTCTCTGGAAGCTCTGTGCTCTGCTGCCAGAAACTCAGCCTCTCCTCCCCGGTGGTACTTTCCTCCTCAGCTGTACTTCCCACCTCGGCTGTCTTTCCTCCTCGGCTGTACTTTCCTCCTCGGCTGTACTTTCCTCCTCGGCTGTACTTCCCACCTCGGCTGTACTCTCCCCCTCGGCTGTACTTTCCTCCTCTGCTGTACTCTCCTCATTGGCTCTCCTCTCCTCGTCGGCTCAACTCTCCCCCTCGGCTGTCCTTTCCCCTTCGGCTGGAATTTTCCCGTCGGCTGTACTCTCCTCGTCGGCTGTCCTTTCCTCCTCTGCTGTCCTTTCCCCCTCAGCTGTGCTTTCCCCCTCGGCTGTCCTTTCCCCCTCGATAACAAGAAAATCAAAATACCCATTAACCTGTCATACTGTTTAATAAAATTCAGCAATATATTTTATATAACTGACTACATATCCAAATACTTATTTCCTATTTTTTCCCCCTCGGCTGTACTCTCCACCTCGGCTGTCCTTTCCTCCTCGGCTGTGCTTTCCCCCTCGGCTGTACTTTCCCTCTCGGCTGTACTCTCCCCCTCACCTGTCCTTCCCCCCTCGGCTGTACTCTCCTCGTCGGCTGTACTTTCCCCCTCGGCTGTACTCTCTCCCTCGGCTATACTCTCCCCCTCACCTGTCCTTTCCCCCTCGGCTGTACTCTCCTCGTCGGCTGTACTTTCCCCCTCGGCTGTACTCTCTCCCTCGGCTATACTCTCCCCCTCACCTGTCCTTTCCCCCTCGGCTGTACTCTCCTCGTCGGCTGTACTTTCCCCCTCGGCTGTACTCTCTCCCTCGGCTATACTCTCCCCCTCACCTGTCCTTTCCCCCTCGGCTGTACTCTCCTCGTCGGCTGTACTTTCCCCCTCGGCTGTACTCTCTCCCTCGGCTATACTCTCCCCCTCACCTGTCCTTTCCCCCTCGGCTGTACTCTCCTCGTCGGCTGTACTTTCCCCCTCGGCTGTACTCTCTCCCTCGGCTATACTCTCCCCCTCACCTGTCCTTTCCCCCTCGGCTGTACTCTCCTCGTCGGCTGTACTTTCCCCCTCGGCTGTACTCTCTCCCTCGGCTATACTCTCCCCCTCACCTGTCCTTTCCCCCTCGGCTGTACTCTCCTCGTCGGCTGTACTTTCCCCCTCGGCTGTACTCTCTCCCTCGGCTATACTCTCCCCCTCACCTGTCCTTTCCCCCTCGGCTGTACTCTCCTCGTCGGCTGTACTTTCCCCCTCGGCTGTACTCTCTCCCTCGGCTATACTCTCCCCCTCACCTGTCCTTTCCCCCTCGGCTGTACTCTCCTCGTCGGCTGTACTTTCCCCCTCGGCTGTACTCTCTCCCTCGGCTATACTCTCCCCCTCACCTGTCCTTTCCCCCTCGGCTGTACTCTCCTCGTCGGCTGTACTTTCCCCCTCGGCTGTACTCTCTCCCTCGGCTATACTCTCCCCCTCACCTGTCCTTTCCCCCTCGGCTGTACTCTCCTCGTCGGCTGTACTTTCCCCCTCGGCTGTCCTCTCCCCCTCGGCTGTACTCTCCTCTCCTGGCTCTCCTCTCCCCCCGGCTGTCCTTTCGTCATCGGCTGTACTCTCCCCCTCAGCTGTACACTCCCCTTCGGCTGTCCTCTCCCCCTCACCTGTCCTTTCCCCCTCGGCTGTCCTTTCCCCCTCGCTGTACTTTCCTCCTCGGCTGTACTTTCCTCCTCGGCTGTACTTTCCTCCCCGTCTGTCCTTTCCCCCTCGGCTGTACTTTCCTCCTCTTCTGTACTCTCCTCGTTGGCTCTCCTCTCCTTGTCGGCTCAACTCTCCCCCTCGGCTGTCCTTTCCCCTTCGGCTGGAATTTTCCCGTCGGCTGTACTCTC
>NW_006283138.1:58832-62505 GCF_000327345.1 Myotis davidii
GTGAATTGATACAGGAACAAATAGGACCTGGTCACATAGAGCCTTCCAATAGTCCTTGGAATATGCCTGTATTTATTGTACCTAAGAAGGTGGCAGGAAAATGGCGATTGTTACATGATCTTAGAGCAGTTAATGCTACGATGCATACCATGGGAGCTTTGCAACCTGGACTCCCAGCGCCTTCGCAAATCCCTTTAGATTGGTTTCTTATAGTAGTAGATCTTAAGGATTGTTTTTTCACCATTCCCTTGGCACCTCAAGATAAACGAAGATTTGCCTTTTCAATGTCATCTATTAATAATATAGAACTCATGAGAAGATATCAGTGGAAGGTTTTGCCTCAAGGACTCCCCCCGGCTGTCCTTTCGTCATCGGCTGTACTCTCCCCCTCAGCTGTACACTCCCCTTCGGCTGTCCTCTCCCCCTCACCTGTCCTTTCCCCCTCGGCTGTTTCCTCCCCGGCTGTACTTTCCCCCTCGGTTGTATTTCCTCCTCGGCTGAACTTTCCCCCTTGGCTGTACTTTCCTCCTCGGCTGTGCTTTCCTCCTCGGCTGTACTTTCCCCCTCGGCTGTACTCTCCACCTCGGCTGTACTCTCCTCGTCCGCTGTACTTTTCCCCTCGGCTGTCCTTTCCCCCTCGGCTGTACTCTCCACCTCGGCTGTCCTTTCCTCCTCGGCTGTGCTTTCCCCTCGGCTGTCCTTTCCCCCTCAGCTGTACTTTCCTCCCCGGCTGTACTTTCCCCCTCGGTTGTATTTCCTCCTCGGCTGAACTTTCCCCCTCGGCTGTCCTTTCCTCCTCGGCTGTGCTTTCCCCTCGGCTGTCCTTTCCCCCTCAGCTGTACTTTCCTCCCCGGCTGTACTTTCCCCCTCGGTTGTATTTCCTCCTCGGCTGAACTTTCCCCCTCGGCTGTACTTTCCTCCTCGGCTGTGCTTTCCCCTCGGCTGTCCTTTCCCCCTCAGCTGTACTTTCCTCCCCGGCTGTACTTTCCCCCTCGGTTGTATTTCCTCCTCGGCTGAACTTTCCCCCTCGGCTGTACTTTCCTCCTCGGCTGTGCTTTCCCCTCGGCTGTCCTTTCCCCCTCAGCTGTACTTTCCTCCCCGGCTGTACTTTCCCCCTCGGTTGTATTTCCTCCTCGGCTGAACTTTCCCCCTCGGCTGTACTTTCCTCCTCGGCTGTGCTTTCCCCTCGGCTGTCCTTTCCCCCTCAGCTGTACTTTCCTCCCCGGCTGTACTTTCCCCCTCGGTTGTATTTCCTCCTCGGCTGAACTTTCCCCCTCGGCTGTACTTTCCTCCTCGGCTGTGCTTTCCCCTCGGCTGTCCTTTCCCCCTCAGCTGTACTTTCCTCCCCGGCTGTACTTTCCCCCTCGGTTGTATTTCCTCCTCGGCTGAACTTTCCCCCTCGGCTGTACTTTCCTCCTCGGCTGTGCTTTCCCCTCGGCTGTCCTTTCCCCCTCAGCTGTACTTTCCTCCCCGGCTGTACTTTCCCCCTCGGTTGTATTTCCTCCTCGGCTGAACTTTCCCCCTCGGCTGTACTTTCCTCCTCGGCTGTGCTTTCCCCTCGGCTGTCCTTTCCCCCTCAGCTGTACTTTCCTCCCCGGCTGTACTTTCCCCCTCGGTTGTATTTCCTCCTCGGCTGAACTTTCCCCCTCGGCTGTACTTTCCTCCTCGGCTGTGCTTTCCCCTCGGCTGTCCTTTCCCCCTCAGCTGTACTTTCCTCCCCGGCTGTACTTTCCCCCTCGGTTGTATTTCCTCCTCGGCTGAACTTTCCCCCTCGGCTGTACTTTCCTCCTCGGCTGTGCTTTCCCCTCGGCTGTCCTTTCCCCCTCAGCTGTACTTTCCTCCCCGGCTGTACTTTCCCCCTCGGTTGTATTTCCTCCTCGGCTGAACTTTCCCCCTCGGCTGTACTTTCCTCCTCGGCTGTGCTTTCCCCTCGGCTGTCCTTTCCCCCTCAGCTGTACTTTCCTCCCCGGCTGTACTTTCCCCCTCGGTTGTATTTCCTCCTCGGCTGAACTTTCCCCCTCGGCTGTACTTTCCTCCTCGGCTGTGCTTTCCCCTCGGCTGTCCTTTCCCCCTCAGCTGTACTTTCCTCCCCGGCTGTACTTTCCCCCTCGGTTGTATTTCCTCCTCGGCTGAACTTTCCCCCTCGGCTGTACTTTCCTCCTCGGCTGTGCTTTCCCCTCGGCTGTCCTTTCCCCCTCAGCTGTACTTTCCTCCCCGGCTGTACTTTCCCCCTCGGTTGTATTTCCTCCTCGGCTGAACTTTCCCCCTCGGCTGTACTTTCCTCCTCGGCTGTGCTTTCCCCTCGGCTGTCCTTTCCCCCTCAGCTGTACTTTCCTCCCCGGCTGTACTTTCCCCCTCGGTTGTATTTCCTCCTCGGCTGAACTTTCCCCCTCGGCTGTACTTTCCTCCTCGGCTGTGCTTTCCCCTCGGCTGTCCTTTCCCCCTCAGCTGTACTTTCCTCCCCGGCTGTACTTTCCCCCTCGGTTGTATTTCCTCCTCGGCTGAACTTTCCCCCTCGGCTGTACTTTCCTCCTCGGCTGTGCTTTCCCCTCGGCTGTCCTTTCCCCCTCAGCTGTACTTTCCTCCCCGGCTGTACTTTCCCCCTCGGTTGTATTTCCTCCTCGGCTGAACTTTCCCCCTCGGCTGTACTTTCCTCCTCGGCTGTGCTTTCCCCTCGGCTGTCCTTTCCCCCTCAGCTGTACTTTCCTCCCCGGCTGTACTTTCCCCCTCGGTTGTATTTCCTCCTCGGCTGAACTTTCCACTCTCCTCTCCCCTCGGCTGTCTTTTCCCCCTCGGCTGTCCTTTCCTCCCCAGCTGTCCTTTCCTCCTCGGTTGTACTTTCCCCCTCGGCTGTACTTTCCTCCTCGGCTGTACTTTCCTCCTCGGCTGTACTTTCCTCCTCGGCTGTACTTTCCTCCTCGGCTGTACTTTCCTCCTCGGCTGTACTTTCCTCCTCGGCTGTACTTTCCTCCTCGGCTGTACTTTCCTCCTCGGCTGTACTTTCCTCCTCGGCTGTACTTTCCTCCTCGGCTGTACTTTCCTCCTCGGCTGTACTTTCCTCCTCGGCTGTACTTTCCTCCTCGGCTGTACTTTCCTCCTCGGCTGTACTTTCCTCCTCGGCTGTACTTTCCTCCTCGGCTGTACTTTCCTCCTCGGCTGTACTTTCCTCCTCGGCTGTACTTTCCTCCTCGGCTGTACTTTCCTCCTCGGCTGTACTTTCCTCCTCGGCTGTACTTTCCTCCTCGGCTGTACTTTCCTCCTCGGCTGTACTTTCCTCCTCGGCTGTACTTTCCTCCTCGGCTGTACTTTCCTCCTCGGCTGTACTTTCCTCCTCGGCTGTACTTTCCTCCTCGGCTGTACTTTCCTCCTCGGCTGTACTTTCCTCCTCTTCTGTCCTCTCCTCGTTGGCTCTCCTCTCCTTGTCGGCTCAACTCTCCCCCTCGGCTGTCCTTTCCCCTTCGGCTGGAATTTTCCCGTCGGCTGTACTCTCTTCATCGGCTGTCCTTTCCTCCTCTGCTGTCCTTTCCTCCTCAGCTGTGCTTTCCCCCTCGGCTGTGCTTTCCCCCTCGGCTGTCCTTTCCTCCTCGGCTGTCCTTTCCCCCTCGGCTGTACTCTCCCCCTCGGCTGTCCTTTCCCCCTCGGCTGTCCTTTCCCCCTTGGCTGTCCTCTCCCC
>NW_006283138.1:62860-69684 GCF_000327345.1 Myotis davidii
TGTCCTTTCCTCCTCGGCTGTACTCTCCCCCTCGGCTGTCCTTTCCTCCTCGGCTGTACTTTCCTCCTCGGCTGTACTCTTCCCCCAGCTGTCCTTTCCCCCTTGGTTGTACTTTCCTCGTTGGCTGTACTTTCCTCCTCAGCTGTACTCTCCTCTCCAGCTGTACTTTCCTCCCCGGCTGTCCTTTCCCCCTCGGTTGTATTTCCTCCTCGGCTGAACTTTCCCCCTCGGCTGTCCTTTCCTCCTCGGCTGTGCTTTCCCCTTGTACTTTCCTCCTCTGCTGTCCTTTCCTCCTTGGCCGTACTTTTCCATCACACCCGTGGCCTTTCTGGCTGCATTTGAGTGGCTCCTGCAGGACTCTCGGCCCCCCAGCCCCTGTTCTTGCACCTCGTCCCACCTCCTGGTGGAGTGGAGGTTTCTGGGATGGTTCATGCTGCATAGGTTAGTCTCCAGGAGGAAGGAAAGAGAAGTGGTTGTCGTTTAAATGCCCAAATGTAACTTACAGACCAGTGTCAAGCCCTGGCCAGTGCACTTGGTGGTTGGAGCATCAGTTCCCTTACCGATGGGTGGTGGGTTTCATTCCTGGTCAATGGCATGGACCTGCATTGCAGGTTTGATACCATCACCCAATTGGGGTAAGTGTGTGTGTGTGTGTGTGTGTGTGTGTCCCCCAGTCCCTCCTTCCACTCTCAAAAAATCAATGGAAAAAAAATCCTCAGGTGAGAACTAACTAACTAACTAATGATTATTGTCAAGAGTTTGAACTCATTCAAGACAGCTTGGCCTAAGTTTTATTTTATTTTTTAATGGAAAAGTCTTACAGACACCTAGAACTCCTGCACGTCCACACTCAGTATGGGTCTCATGCTCACCCCCGAGGGACTTGGAAACCGACTTCTTGGGTGGTGTGGGCTACTTCCTGTCAGATGGGGGCACCACCTTCCCGCTCCCAGGCTTGCCGAGCAGAGGCTGTGGGTATGGGGGAGTCTCTCCAGCACTCAGGCTCCTCACAGTCTTCAGGGAAGGGCCTGCCCACTTTCACCAACAGAAAGAGCAGACACGAGCTCAGCAAGGAGAGAGCAAGCCTCCCTGAGACCGGCGTTGGACTCAGTCCTCAACCCACTGCATCTCAGCTCCCTCCCTGCATCTCAGCTCCCTGCTGCATCTCAGCTCCCTCCCTGCATCTCAGCTCCCTCCCTGCATCTCAGCTCCCTCCCTGCATCTCAGCCCCCTCCCTGCATCTCAGCCCCCTCCCTGCATCTCAGCTCCCTCCCTGCATCTCAGCCCCCTCCCTGCATCTCAGCTCCCTCCCTGCATCTCAGCTCCCTCCCTGCATCTCAGCCCCCTCCCTGCATCTCAGCCCCCTCCCCCGAGCCCCCCCTGCATCTCAGCCCCCTCCCTGCATCGCAGCTCCCTCCCTGCATCTCAGCCCCCTCCCTGCATCTCAGCCCCCTCCCTGCATCTCAGCTCCCTCCCTGCATCTCAGCCCCCTCCCTGCATCTCAGCTCCCTCCCCGCATCTCAGCTCCCTCCCTGCATCTCAGCTCCCTCCCTTGGCTCAACTCCAGATGAGGGGAGACCTCCACAATCACCTGGTAGTGAGCAGAGGGTGGAAATGGGGTTGGAGTTAAATATCCACTCAGTATAGTAGCTGTGTTTGGAGAACAGGAAGACTTGGTCATAACATTTGAGTACAAGTGAACTCTACTTGTTTCTGAACAATGAGAATCCTTGATTTCTCTGCTCTCAACCAAGGTTCATTCTGGAGATGCGGGACTTTTCCAAAGGTCTCAGGCATTGGGGGCAGTGCTGGGGGACTTTGGCCTTGCCCTCGGTAAAAAAGGCTCCTTGTAGTAGGGTCATCTGCACACCCTCCTCCACGGGCTGATACAGTGGAGAAAGGAAGCACTCCTCTTCCTCACAGACACCCAAACTTTCAGGAAACTCTACACCAGGAAGACTGAGCGTGCTACATTAAAGAGAAATAGGCTTGACAGGTGCTGGCTGTGGGGTCGCAGAGACATCAACCAAGTCGACTCACCTGGCCAGGTGGGCAGCATCAGGACGTCGCAGGTGGGTGCGGGGGACGTGTGCCAGCTCCCGGGCCAGTATGTGCTGCATGTAGTCATCCTGCCACGCGTAGCCTGTGGGGAAGATGCAGAGCCACATATGAACTTGGGAGTGGAGCCAAAGCCCTTGTTCAGTGCCATGAGGGGCCCTGTCCCCAGCAGGTAAGCCAGGCTCCCCACCCCTGTGACTCACTGATGCGGGGGAGCAGGCGCTCTGCTCCAGAGGAAACTCAGGCTGAGCAATCGGTGGGAAGGGAGGGCTGCCCTCTGTGAGCGAGGCAAACCTGCTGTGAGGTCTGACCAAATCATTGAATCCACACCCTCCCCTGGGAGCTGGCCTTTAGCACTTCACAACGGACGGACGAACGGACATTCCCTTTCACTGAGCCCACATTCCACTTGCTCAGACCATTATCCTTCCCCTCTGGACCTTCTCAGGGTCCGGACCTGCCCAGAGAATGGTAGGCCCAGAAAAGTCTGCCTAGAATCCTTCAAAACCTCTGACTCTCCATCCCTGGGTGCTGGCACCATTTGGGGGTTCAGCCCATCTGGTAGCTAGATGACCTAATAAATGTATAATCCCTCACCTCGTCTGTTCCTCCTTCAGCGACCCTGACACTTTCTACACAGACTGGTGCAGTCGTGGCACGGTCTCACCGTGCATACAGCTGCCCACTCACCGCCACCCCTGGCGGCTTGTTCTCCAGCCCCAGCTGGTTGGAGCCCGCACTCGGGACGAAATGAGGGGCGTTGTTGCTGGGAAAGCAATCGCCCTGCGGCTCAGTGGACGGTTACATTATGTTTGTGCTCCAGTGTCATGACAAAGGCTTATTTATAACAAGGGCGACGTGGTGATGGAGGCGAAATCCATGTGATTGTGCATTAATTACACACGCTGCTGATCGCATGGTAATTACGCCCGAAATTACCAAATAACGCCCCAGAATAATTATTATGCAATTTGTACATTTTAGATCTTATGGTAACATGTTAGCACTTACAACTACCCCATGCAATTATCCATAATTACCTCATCACTAAATATCATGTAATTACAGAGATATTTTTATGCCCTGTGCAAAAAACCATTGCCACCTTCAGATCTGGACAGCTCCATGCTGTGTGCGTGTGTGTGCATGTGGATGGGGTGTGTGTAAGCATGAGTAGTGCATTTGTGTGTATGTGTGTGCGATGCAAGGAGGCCCAGACTTGCTGAGATCACACGTTCCGGGCTGGATGAAAGCATGCTATGGAGACACAAGCTCCCTCACGGGCACTCTTTAATACTTGCTTGAAATGCAACTCTGACATTTTTAAAAATGTACAAATGGCAACATTCAAACAGCGGCGCGATTCTAGCCCTGAAGTCTGACAGCACAATAAGGGGGAGCTGCTGGGGAAGCTAGCCTCGCCGCCTGGGGGGCAGCCTGCTCTGAGGGCTCCGTCAGGGCGTAACAGTGAGAGGAGAGGCCCGGCAGGGACCGCCAGGCCACCGGTACCTGGTCCAGGACTAACATCCTAATCATTGCAAGTCTGTCCCATTGGCTACAGCAGCTAAAACCACCGCAGCTGCAAGCCCTGTGTTCGTGGCTGCGATTGGTCCCGGCCCAGCCTAGGCTCGGAGAGCACACATGTGATATTCGCGTAGCAGTGAGCACAGCTATCCACACGCTGCTCCCGTGGCTTGAATGCTAACATCTACCTGGAAACAGGAAAACAATCGAGACTCAAAGGAAGCTTCCCAGGAAACAATTAATTTAAATAACAGAATTTCAATAACACTCCCTATCGAAGGAGCACGGAAGTCGAGTGGTGTTGATTCTGGGGCCTGTGAAGAGGGCTCGATCCTTCCAGAACTGCAGTTGCCGATGGATAAAGGGCTCTGTATAGGCACAGGGGAGCCTGAACCCCGGCCCAGGCATCTCAGTTCTCCGGGAGCAGGCAGGAGTTGGGCCTCGCTCTACAAACAAGAGCCGCATCTCTCCAAGGGTTCAGGTGTCCCCAGGCCTCGCTCCCAGGGCACACAGGAGGAGCTGCCACCCTGGGCGGGTAGAAGCCACTTCCAGGAAACTGAACAGGACACACTTTTCCTATCCCCCACTGAGTACCACTGATGACCCTAGAGCGTCTTCCGGCTGAGGCTGTGAGGGTGGAGAGAAGCCCGAGGACTCAGGACCTTGGACCCAGGAAGGAAATGTGTGGGGTTGTCTGGCTCAGCGCCCATCCCTTAGGAACACAGCGGGCGCAGGACCCAACTCTAGCGCATCCCTCCCCCGGCCAGAGGGCAGGAAGGAGCAACTGAGCACATGTTACACAAACAGCTCCACTCCCGCCCACACCACAAAGCGCAGACCACAGCACCCGCCCACCACGGCCAAGGGCCTTTGGGTGCCATTCCCCACAGGCTGGAAAGAAGCCCCCACCTCCGGGGACCCTGCCAGGTGGGAACTGCCCACCATCACTGGGGACCACGTGGGGAGCTGAAACCCATGCGCCCCTGCCCAGCAGGACAGACAAGAGCTGCTCTCGGGTGTCAGCAGGTGGGGAACCCGACCCAGCAGAGCGGTGCCAGGAAAGGCCAGTTAAACCAGGTTCACTGAGATCCAGGGTCTCGTGATGGAATACAGAAGTGCCAAGGTTTCAACCGAAAACCAGTCATCCTGAGAACCAGAGAGATCTCAAACGGAATGAAAAAGGCCCCATGGATACCCACCTGAGATGATGGAGACGCGAGCAGGGCCCAGCCAGGACGGCGAAGCAGTGGACAGAAACGCTTCCATCCGTGCACAGGCACCAGCGCACCTGAGACTAAGTGAACAGGAAGCCCAGCAAAGAAACATAAATGAAATAAGAACCAAATGCAGATGTTGTAATGGGAAAATGAACAGCTGAGCAGGTGCCTGTGATTGGAGGGTGGTGTGACGGGGAGTGGGGGTCTGTGAGCTGCAAGACGAAGACACAGAAACCACCCCGTTCCTACAAAGGGAGAACATGGACCAGGGAAACCGTGGGGCTACAGCCAAAGGCCCCAGTTCCTGCCGCCAGAGTCCCAGATGGAGAGGAGAAGGGGACACTCACAGGGTGAAGACACTCAAAAAAGGGGTGGTGAACCCTTTTCATTTGGGCAAGAGATAGAAACCCAAAGATTACAGAAGCTGACACACCAAAAGGAAACACCCAAATCCCCTCCTACTGCCAACTAAACACAAAGTAAAACAATTACAGCATCCAGAGAAACACAGCACCTTCCTACTGGAGAAGGGTTCCAATGACACAGGACTTCTCATCAGAACCTCAGAGGTCGTGGGAAAACCTACGGCACGTTCCCCAGGCTGAGGAAAGAGCTGCCCACCAGAACCCTGGGAACCTGCCAATCCAGGTACCCGGTGAAAACGTCTTTCAGGAATGACAGCAAATCAAGATGGTCTCAGAGGGGGGATGAGAGTTCTGTTTTTCACCAGCAGACTCACCCCGCAAGAACGCTGAGCAGAGGTCTAAGCAGAGAGAGGAGAAGCAACCGGGGGTGTTCAGAAGGAAAGGCGATCACAGGAGACAAAGGAAATGCAATCGGTTCAGTTTCCCTTGAGTTTCCTAGACTTTGTTTGGCAGTGGAAGCAAATGCAATAATACTGTCTGATGTGCTTCCAAAAATATGCTGAGGAAATAATTAAAACAACTGTAACAAATAGTAGGGAGTCATCCTCGAGGGAGGTACGCATCCTACCAGCATATGCCACTCAAACTGGTAAAATGAAACCCCCAGTGAGCTCATGTGTAGATAGTGTAATATCTAGCCAAGCACTGAAAACATTAGCAAGAGAGTCACTCAAAAATACTATACACGGGAGGAGAAACTAAGATGGTGGCATAGGTAAACACCGGGAAATTGCTGCCTCCCACAACAACTTCAAAAATACAATGAAAAGACAAAACAGACATCACCCAGAACTACAGGAAGTCTGGCTGAGGGGAAATTCTACAACTAGAAGGAAAGAAAAGCATACAGACCCAGAGGAGCTGCGGAAGTAAAGTGCAGAGGTACGGAGGCTCGCGCGCTTGCTTGCACAGAAAGGGGCTAGTACCTGAGGACGCGGCTGTCTTTTTGAATCGGGAGGGAGTCACAAGCTCCCGACTGCTCTGAACTTTGGTTCCGGGAAGTCTCTGGGGACCCAGGACTCTTACAGGGAGAAACTGGACTGTCTGGCAGCAGGCAGAACTCTGAACTTGAGGGCGGCTTTCCCTCAGAGGTGCTTGCAGCAATTATGGGGACACTGAGACACGCAGCCCATTAGGGCAGGGTTGAGGACCAGCCATAGCTGCTTGCTCCACCCTTTGATTCCCTGAGACCCCGGCCCACCCACACTGCAGCAGAGGCTTTTGCATATGAATGCCCGGCCCTTTGCAACCTGAAAATTACCTAACAAATTGCAGCTGGGCAAGACAGATCCAGACCTTCCAAGAGAAGGCCCAAGGCCCCACAGCAACTTGCATTGCTTCACAGCTGGGCCTCATCAGGGCACCTCCAAACTCCAAAAAATGAAGGGGAATCTGCAGTTCTCTTCATAGCTCCTGCCAGGTAACCTCAGGCAGAGGCTAAATTAGCACCTCCTTAGATCTAAGAGCCAGTGTACCCAGTTGTCAGAGGGGGACCATCTGGATTACAACTCCTCAGATCCATAAGCGACACACTCAGGGGGCAGACCCAGTGCAAGTCTTGCCCCAGAAGGGTGTCTTCATCACAGAAGTTCTCTCACCA
>NW_006283138.1:70369-72989 GCF_000327345.1 Myotis davidii
GCAAATATTTGAACTACTTTAAAATGGTATGAATTTACTTCCGTCAAGAGACTAGAGTAGTAACACAATTTATTGTTAGTGGGGGAGATTCACTCCATTTGCACAGATTGCTAGTACACTTCTAAATGCTGTATATGGAGTTGGCTCATTGTTTTGTTAATATAAAAATCTGTAAACACCTGTTAATTATACCAGTAAAACTATCTATGGAACTACAAAGACCAGTGTGTGAGCATTCTTCTGGATTTTTTGATGCCCTTTAGTACCAATTCATAATGGCTCTAAATGTTGTATAGAATTATTAAATACACTTTATAAAAATATGGAAATAAAGGTGTTTATCTTTTAACAGCATTTTTTGGTAAAAATTTACATTAAGAAAATAGTTGTGGGGGGTAATGTGGTGATAAGGACACATATGTAATATCTTAATCAATAAAAAATATACTAAAAAAAGAAAAAGATGTATGTAAATAAACAGATGTTTTTGGTGTTTAAAAAAAATACTATACACGGCCCTAGCTGGTTTGGCTCAGTGGATAGAGCATCAGCTGTGGACTGAAGGGTCCCGGGTTTGATTCTGGTCAGGGGTTGTGGACTTGATCCCCAGTAGGGGGCATGAAAGCAGCAGTCGATCAATGATTATTTCTCATCATTGATGTTTCTATCTCTCCCTTTCCTTTCTTCTCTGAAATCTATCAATAAATATATAAACATTATACAAAGTCAAAATGGAATGCCTATGTGACCTAAAGAAATGCAGGGGGATGGGGGAAAGAGAATAGAACAAATACAAAACAAAAAATAACATAAGAAATTTAAGCCCCAAGATATTTAAAAAATACCTTAAATGTAAATGGGTTAAATATACCCAGGAAGACAGACATTGACTGAGTGGATTAAAAATGCTCAACTCAAGATTCAAAATGGTGGTGGAGTAAGTGGATGCTGCCCAGGACCAAACTAGAATTACAACTAAAATACAGAAAAACTTCCTGAATAACCAATGGGAGACTCACAGGAGAGAACCCTGATAACTGAGAACAGAAAGTGGAGACAGCATAGAGACTGGTAGGAAGGGCAGAGGCACCAAAGGGCTGGCCTGGTGCCCACAGACAGCAGCTGAGTCCTGGAGAGATATCTCAACTGGGGGTGGGGGGAGCTGCTAAGAACTCTGGGATCTAATCCCCAAGCTGGGTCCCCCAGCAGAGAGCACCACAACTGAGAAGGGTACCCACATGACATCTGGCTGTGAAAAGCAGCAGGGTTGCTATCTGCCAGGGAGAGATAGCTGGAAATTCAGACACCCTCTTAAAGGGCCAATGCATAAAACTAGTTGTGGAGCCACCCACATTGTGCTCCGGCAGAGGGAGGGAGGAGTGGACTGGAGCTGTGTGAGCAGAAACCAGGGCGGGGGCTTTAGAGTTAGAGCTCAGAAAGCAGACATCCTGGTTTTCTATGCTGATTCATTTGCTCACACTATGGAGGCCATCTTCCTCACACAGACATTTGCTATGCAGGTGGCTTTTCCTGGGGGAAAGACAGTAGACCCACCCTATTGGAAAACACCTTGCCCCATGGTGTGAGTTTCTGAGGCCCAATAAGAGACTGAGAAAAACAATTAGCCTACAGGCAGAAGCAATTGCCCCACCCTGTTGGAAAAAACTCTCGCCACACTTGTGGATGATGGCCTAAGGGTAATTCAAGGCAGAATCCTATCAGTCTGCAGGCAGAGGCAATTTCTGGAAGCTTTGAGTGATTGCCTGATCTAATTAGTAAGAAATAGTGTTTGACACTGTCCTGCACTGGAGATTGAGAGGTGTAGCAAATCAACCTACCACCTAGTCATAAACCCAAACAGGCAGCCAAAATGAGGAGACAAAGAAACAACCCCCAAATGAAAAAACAAGAGAATTCTTCAGAAGAAACAATAAATGAAATGGAGATAAGAAAATTATCAAACATAGAGTTTAGGACAGGGGTGGGCAAACTTTTTGACTCGAGGGCCACAATGGGTTCTTAAACTGGACCGGAGGGCCGGAACAAAAGCATGGATGGAGTGTTTGTGTGCACTAATATAAATTCAAAGTAAACATCATTACATAAAAGGGTACGGTCTTTTTTTTTTAGTTTTATTCATTTCAAACGGGTCAGATCCGGCCTGCGTGCCGTAGTTTGCCCACGGCTGGTTTAGGACAATGAGGTATAGATACTCAACAACATTAGAAAAGAGATAGTAACTATGAAAACAGAAATAAGTAACATAGCACAAATAAAGAACACATTGGAAGGAATACTCAGCAGTCTAGCGGAAGCTGAGGATTGAATCAGTGAATGAGAAGACAGGTTTGAAAAAAATCACTCACAGAATCAAAAAGAAAAAAAATTAAAAAACAGGAGGACAGCAAAAGAGAGCTGAGGGATGATGTGAAACATAACAATATTAGACTAGCATTTGTGCCAGAAGAGGCAGAAAGGGAGAAAGGAATAGAGAAGGTGCTTGAAGAAATAATAGCAGAAAACTTCCCTAACCTGGCAGAGGAAAAAGTCACACAAGTTCAAGAGCCATAGAGAACCCAAACAGGCCCATGCCCAGACACATCATAATTAAAATGCCAAA
>NW_006283138.1:73289-74261 GCF_000327345.1 Myotis davidii
TTTTTTTTTTTCCAGACAAAAGGAAAAAAAGGCTAAAGGAGTACATCACCACCAAGTCAGCATTACAAGAAATGCTAAAGGGACTGCTGTAATGTGAAGAAGAAATAGAGAGAGAAACCTAGCCATACAGATTTAAAATGGCAATAAATAAGTACCTATCTATACTAATAATAGAGGAATGTGCAAATTGTCTGGGACGCTGTTACAGTAATAATAATGAACAAACAGCAGGCTGTGTGGGGCGACAAGGCCAGCAGGGGGTTAGCGAGGGATGACCAAACGACTGACCAGCAGGCTGCGTGGGGCGACCAGGATGGCAGGGTGGTTAGCTAGGAACGACAGGCCAGCAGGGGGGGCAGTTAGGGGAGACCAGGCTAGCAGAGGGGGGCAGTTGCAGGTGACCAGGCTGGCAGGAGGGGAAGTTGGGGGCAACCAGGCAGGCAGGCAGGTGAGCAGTTAGGAGCCAGAGGTCCCAGATTGTGAGAGGGATGTCCGACTGCCAGTTTAGACCTGATCCCCAGGAATGGGCCTAAACCAGCAGTTGGACATCCCCCAAGGGGTCCTGGATTAGAGAAGGTGTAGGCTGGGCTGAGGGGACTTCCCCCACCCCGATGCATGAATTTTGTGCACTGGGCATCTAGTCAATAATAACCCTAAATGTAAATGATTAAATATTCCAATAAAAAGGCATAGGGTAGCTGAATGGATACAAAAACATGACCCAACTAAATGCTGCCTATAAAAGACCAAACTCAGAATAAAAGACTCACACAGGGTGAGAGTGAAGGGATGGAGAAAAATGTTCCATGCAAATGGAATCGAAAAGAAAGCTGGGGTATTAATACTCATATCTG
The DNA here is from genome assembly GCF_000327345.1 of Myotis davidii. Taxonomy (NCBI): domain Eukaryota; kingdom Metazoa; phylum Chordata; class Mammalia; order Chiroptera; family Vespertilionidae; genus Myotis; species Myotis davidii. The sequence continues at coordinate 74,144 of NW_006283138.1, forward strand.
ATAAAATAGACTTCAAAATGAAGGCCATCACAAGGGACAAAAAAGGTCACTACATAATACTAAAAAGGTTGATCCAACAAAAGAATATAACCCTGATAAACATATATATTATAGAATA
>NW_006283138.1:74276-82307 GCF_000327345.1 Myotis davidii
ACACTCAAGATAGGAGCACTTAATTTATAAAAATAATTCTGGAGCACTTTAAGGGAGAGAGGAACAACAGTCATAGTAGGGGACTTTTATCACCCCACTGACTTCACTGGATAGATCTTCCAGATAAAAAAATTAACAAGGAAACAGTGACTCTAAATGACACACTAGATCAGATGAATTGAATAGACTTTTATATAACATTTCACCCCAAAGCTTCAGAATATACATTCTTCTCAAGTGCACATGGAACATTCACAAAGATAGATCACATGTTAGGATACAAAACAAGTCTCTACAAGTTCAATAAGATTGAAATCATATCAAGCATTTTCTCAGATTACAGTGGAATGAAGTCAGCAATTAACTACAGTAAGAACACCCAAAGACATTCAAACACATGGAGGTCAACTAGCATGTTATTAATGAATGGGTTACCAACAAGATCAAGAAAGAAATTTTAAAAACTTCCTGGAAACAAATGAAAATGAACATACAACAACCCAAAATCTATGGGACACAGTGAAAGCAGTGCTGAGAGGGAAGTTCACAGCACAACAGGCCTATCTCAAAAAACAAGAAAAATCAACAATAAACTATTTAACCCTACAACTTAAAGAACTAAAAAGAGAATAACAAGAAAAGCCCAGAGTAAGATGATGGAAGGAAATATAAAGATTAGAGCAGAAATAAATGACATAGAGACAAAACAACAATACAAAAAATCAATGAAACCAAGAGTTGGTTCTTTGCAGGGATAAATAAGATTTATGAACTGTTATCCAGACTCATGAAGAAACAGAGAGAGGACCCAAATGTATAAGATCATAAACAAAAGTACAGAAGTAACCACTGACACCACAGAAATACAAAGGATTGTAAGAAAATACTATGAACAGCTATATGCCAACAAGCGGGACAATGTGGATGAAATGGAAAAATTCTAGAAAAATACAACCTCCAAAAACTGAATCAGGAGGAATCAGGAAACCTGATTAGGCCAATAACAACTGATGAAATGAGGCCAGCATTATCCTAATTCCAAAACCAGATAAAGACACTACCAAGAGGGAGAATTACAGGCCAATATCCCTGATGAACATAGATGCTAAAATCCTCAACAAAATATTAGCAAATTGGATCCAGCAATATATTAAAAAGATCATACACAATGACCAAGTGGGATTTATTCCAGGGATGCAAGACTGGTACAATATCCATCAATCAATATACATGACACATCACATAAACAAAATGAAAGACAAAAATCACACAATCATATCAATAGACGCAGAAAAAGCATTCAACAAAATCCAACACCTATTATTGATAAAAACTCTCAGCAAAGTGGGAAGAGAGGGAGCATATCTCAACATGATAAAGGCCATATATGACAAACCTACAGACAAAAATTAATAGCATTTCCCCTAAGAACAGGAACAAGACAGGCATGTCCACTTTCACCACTCTATTCAACAGAGTACTGGAGGTGCTAGCCACAACGAACAGATAAGAAGAAGAAATAAAAGGCAACCAGATTAGAAAGGAGGAAGTAAAACTCTCATTATTCACAGATGACATGATATAGAAAACCCTAAAGACTTCCCCAAAAAACTATGAGATTTAATAAATGAATTTGGCAATGTGGTAAGATACAACATCAATACCCAAAAATCAATGTCTTTTTTATACACCAATAATGAATTCCCAGAAAGAGAAACTAAATAAACAATCACATTTACCATTGCAACAAAAAAATTAAGACACTTAGGAATAACCTTAACCAAGGAGGCCAAAGACCTTACTCAGAAAACTACAGGACATTGAAAAAGAGATAGAAGAAGATATAAACAAGTGGAAGAATATACCATGTTCATGGATTGGTAGAATCAATATCATTAAAATGTCCATACTCCAAGGCAATCTATAAATTCAATGCAGTCCCTATTAAAACTTCACAGATCTAGAACAAATATTCCAAAAATTTATATGGAACCAAAAGATATCCTGAAGAGATGCAGTAATCTTGAGAAAGAAGAACGAAGTTGGAGGAGTCACAATACCAGATCTCAAGTTATACTACAAAGCCACCGTAATCAAAACAGCCTGTTACTGCCTCAAGAACAGGCATATAGAGCAATGGAGCAGAACAGAGAACCCAGAAATCGACCCAAGCCATCATACTCAATTAATATTTGACAAAGGAGGCAAAAGCATATAATGGAGTAAAGACAGTCTCTTCAATAAATGGTGTTGGGAAAATTGGACAAATAATGCAATTATTGGCCCTGCTCATTGTACAAATAAGGCAAAAAATGAAACTAGACCACCAACTTACACCATACACAAAAATAAACTCAAAATGGATAAAAGACTTAAATGTAAGTCATGAAACCATAAAAATCCTAGAAAAAAACATAGGCAGCAAAATCTCAGACATCTCTCATAGCAATATGTTTACAGATACATCTCCTAGGGCAAAGGAAACTAAGGAGAAAATAAACAAATGGGACTACATCAAAATAAAAAGCTTCTGCACAGCAAAAGAAACCATCAACAAAATGAAAAGGGAGCCCACTGTGTGGGAAAACATATTTGTCAATGATACATCTGATAAAGGGTTAATTTCCAGAATATATAAGGAACTCATACACCTTAACAAAAGGAAGACTAACAACCCAATGAAAAAATGGGCAAAGGACATAAATAGACACTTCTCCGAAGAGGACATACAGAAGGCCAAGAGACATATGAAAAAAATGCTCAAGGTACTGGTCATCAGAGAAATGCAAATCAAAACGACAATGAGGTACCATTTCACACCTGTCAGAATGGCTACTATCAACAAATCAACAAACGACAAGTGCTGGTGAGGATGTGGAGAAAAAGGAACCCTTGTGCACTGCTGGTGGGAAAGCAGCCATTATAGAAAACAGTATGGAGGTTCCTGAAAAAATTAAATATGGAACTGCTATTTTACCCAATGATCCCACTTCTAGGAATATAGTCTATGAAACCCAAAATACCAATCAGAAAGAATGTATGACCCCTATGTTCATAGCAGCACAATTTACAATAGCTCAGATGTGGAAACAGCCCCAGTGCCCAGAAGGTTGGGATAAAAAAGTTGTGGTACATTTACACCAGGGAACACTCTGCAGCTGCAAAAAAGAAGGATCTCTTACCCTGTGAGGCAGCGTAGAGGGACCTGGAGAGTATCATGCTAAGTGAAGTAAGTCAGTCAGAGAAAGACAAGAGTCACATGATCACACTCATATGTGGAATCCAAATAACAGAATAAACTGATGAACGGAGTGGATCCAGAGACATGGAAGCATGGAACAGAGTGCAGAGTCTCAGAGGGAAGGCAGTGGAGCATGGGTGGGTGGGAGATAATCAACCGAGGACATTGTATGCAGCATGGCCCATGGTGAAGGTGAGGAGCGGGGCAGGCTGGAGGGGACCCATGGGAGGCGAAAAGGGACATATGTAATACTTTCATCAATACAGAATTATTTTTTTTAATGACCAACTCAACTATATGCTGTTTATAGAAAATTCACTTCAAATATAACACCATGGGCAGGTTGGGAGTAAAAGGGTAGGAAATTAATGTCATCAATTGAAAGAAAACAGCACTGGCTACAGTAATGGCAGATACACGAGTCCTCAGAGCAACCACATTGCGAAGGACAGGGAGGGGTAAGGATGCGAGGGTCAGTACTTTCATAGCATACACAGCACGCCACACGGCAGGTGTGAGGCGCACAGGCTGAGAGGACCGACGGGGAAATGCACACACCGCAGCTACAGCTGGGGACTTCAGCCCCCTTTACCAGCCAACACAGGGAGGGACTGTGCAGAGCTGGCGAACAGCCCACGGTGCTGTCAGCCCACCGTTCTGCCAGCCTGTACAGGACCCTGGGCAGCAAATGCAGAGCCCATGCCCCACCACGGGCCCATGGGCAGGGCCTGGGGGCGTGTCCTGGGTCAGAAAACAGACCTCAGCACAGGAAAGGGGCCCAAATCACTGCGCTCCATTCACATGGAGCCCGACTGGAAGCGAAGAGCATACTTACAAGAATGTCTCCAACAACTGGAAAGTCAACAGACACTCTGAGTAACCGGGGTAGAGGGACCCCAAGGGCACAGTCCATAGCCGCAGCGACAGCGAAAGGCCACAGGTCGGAGGTCCTGGAGCAGTGGGACTGCACGGAGTGCAGCTTTGCTGCCAAATGCTCACCTTAGAGAAAGTTTCAAACCAATCACCCAATCCTCGCGGGAAAAGGCTCGAAGGGAGCAAAGTGAAGCCACAGCAAGCCGAGGAAGCAGTAATAAAGAGCAGGGCCAATAAAATTGAAACCAGAAACAAATAGAGAAAGTGAAAACAAACAAAAAAGCCAGTTCTCTGAACAGATTAGCAACATTGACAAATCTCTAGCAAGACTGACAAAGAAGAGACCAGTCACAAACGACCAAAATCAGCAATCACGCGGCAGGTGGGCACACACCTGCAGACCACCGGAAGCAAACACATGAGCACGGAGCTTGGGAACAGACCCTCCCCCCAGTCACGGGCCACGCTGCCCGTCCCGTCTGACTCGAGGCGTCTGGTGCCCAGGAATAATTCATATCTAAAACATCTCCCAAACCAAGCTCCTTGGCACCTGCTGTGAGGGCAAAGGCCTCATCGGCCACCAGGCTGTCCACACCCCAGAACTCATCGCCATCACCCCGAGGGACAAAGCTCCTGGGAGGCCCCGAGCCCCTGCGGAGGGACCGCCGTCCTGTGGATGGAGAGCTGCCCCCCGGGGAGGGAAAGCAGAGGCTGGGGCTGCCGTGTGGCGGGGAACAAAAGGAGCTGCTGCTTGCACCGTCCGCAGGCCTGTGCAGACGTGGTCGCGGTGTCACACGGCCACCCTAAAGAGATGGGCCTGGGACGCTCCCTTCCCTGTCGCTGCAGTTATTCAGAAAAACGGTTCTCTTGTTAAAATCAGGAGTTTCTTAGGTGAAAAACACTTTGCAGGGTTCCGATGAGGTCAGGCATCCTTCGTTCAGTATCGCAAGCCCAGAAGGTGAGCTGGTTCTTGCCACTGAACTTGTGTCGGTTCGGCGGCTCAGGTCCAGGGGCCCACAGTGAACACGAGGTTAGCAGGAGGGGAGGGCGGCGTCTTTGCTTCTGAGAAAGGAACCGTCCAGCGGCCCGTGAATAAGAGCTAAGCTGTCCAGCTACAGAAGCAGTGCGTCCTCAGGTTTCTTGGCTACATTTGAAAGATGCAGCGAAAGCCATGTATGGGGGGTAGGGGTGGGCGAATCCCCAGAGAGAAATCTCCAGACCCGTGTGATTTCACTGCAGAATTCTACCAAACATTAAAGGGAGAATTAACATGAATTCTCACAACCGCTTCCAGAAAATGGAAGAAAACATTGTTCCCAGTTAATGTTAAGTCGCTATTATTAACCTGATGCCAAAAGCAGGTGAAATCAGGACCAGAAAAGGGAGCCTACAGACCAACACCCTCCTGAGCACAGACATAAAATACAGCAACATGTCCCACTCATCACTCGTCAGGGGATTCGTTCCCGGGGTGCGGGCGGGTTCCATATTCTAAAACAGATCATGTCATCCACGGGATTGAGAGGCTAGAGAAGAAAAATATCGCATGATCAGATCAATGCAGAAAACGTATTTGAGAAAATCCCACACCCACTCGTGATGGAAACTCCCGCGGAAATGGGGATCACCCTGATCGTGAGCACCGCAGGCTCTGCAGCTGTGCACTGGGCGGGGACAGGCGGGGAGGGCGGCAGAGCGGAGCCGCAGCCCACGCAGCAGGGAGCACGCTGCACTGGAAGGCACGCAGGCTCGAAGGGAGGGGTGAGGCTGCACCCACTTTCAGCCTCGGCCAGAATTCAGAGCGTTTCCGTCCACCAGGAGCTTGCGGGTTCCATTCCTGGTTGGGGAGCGTATGGGAGGCAATTGACCTCTCTCTCTCTCTCTCTCTCTCTCTAGGGTCTGGAGTGGGAGCAGGGGGAGGGGTACAGCCCGCTGGAGAGCAGGCAGGGGCTGGAGTGGGAGCAGGAGGGGGACAGCCCGCTGGAGAGCAGGCAGTGAAATCAATAAAGAAATATATTTTTTAAAAAAGTACCTATTTTCCCGACATGATGTTCTATATGGAAAATCTCAATGAATCTACAAAAAAACCTCCTACAATTAATAAATTATTTTTCTAGGTACTAGCTATGAATATACTCATCCTGAAATTAAAATAAAATACTAAATACTTTGGTGGGAATCTAACAAAACATGTGCAGGATTTGTGTGCTACAAGCTATATGATATTGATGAAGGAATCAAATATCTAAATAAATGATAGGACATGTTCATAAATCAGAAGTCCCAACATAATCATGTCAGCTCTCCCCAAATTAATGTACATGTTTAACATGATCCCTATCAAAATCCCAGCAAGATTTTTTTAAATTTTACTTATTGATTTTAGAGAGTGAAGAAGGGAGAGAAAGAGACAGAAACACTGAGTTGTTGTTCCACTTATTTCTACCTTCATTGGTGGATTCATGTATGTGCCCTGACCAGGGATTGAACCTGCAACTTTGGCGCATTGGGATGACGTGCCACCAGGCCAGGGCTCACAAGATTCTTTATAGATACAGGCACCTATGTATGTGGAACAGCAGAGGAACCACAGTAGCTAAACAATCTGGAAGAAGAATAAAGCAGGAGGAATCCTCCGACCTCATAATTGCATGTCCATAGTCTCACTGTGCGGGCACCGTGACCGGTCAGAGCGACAGGTACACAGACCCACAGACAGACACAGACCCCGGACACAGACCCCACAGCTGCAAAAGCAACTGACTGGTTGGAAAACTGCCTTTTCAACAAATGGCGCTGGAGCGATCAACTATCCGAAGGTGAAAACCTCCGCGTGTCTCACCTTTGACACAGAAGCTCAGCGGAGCGCAGGCCGATGCACAGCGGCCGACAGCCACCCTCTCCGGGGAACAGCGGACAACCTCGGGGCCCAGTGCGCACCACAGGGTTCTCGGGCTCGGCACTGAACGCCACCCACAGAAAAGAAGCTGGTGCACGGGCCTCCGCAAAGGGCGCAGGGACGGGGGAGGCAGCTCAGGCCGCCGGCCGGCCAGCGGGCGTGCCTGAAGCAGAGCTCTCAAAAGTAAGCAGCAACAGCCAACCAGAATGGACAGAAGACGGAGACGTGTCCTCGGAGCGGACACACAGGTGGCAAACAAGCCCGCGAGCAGTGGGCCAGCCCCGGCGACCTCAGAAAATGCGTTAAGCAGGACAGGCCTCCTGGGCGAGACCAGAGCAGGGACAGCCCCAACAGGAGGCCAGGTGTCTGCCAGCCCGCGGCGGGGGTAGGAAAACCGAGAGGAGGGACCTCCGCGGGTGGGAGAGGAGCCCAGAGGGGAGCAAGAATGACAACAGGCGGGAGGGGGCGGCCACGGTGGAGGATGTCTCAGCCACGTGAGACCTGGACCACAGGGCGACCCACGGCCCCGCCCACGCTGACACATGACCCAGGGTCTGGACCCCAAGCCCAGCCTCAGGTCGGAGTGGGCTCAGCTCAAGTCCCACGTGGAAGAATCCACGGCACTGCGGTAGTGGGACCACTTCCTTGTCCGTCAGAAACCCGCACGCCAAGACTTTCAAAGAGGGCGCCATTGGTCAGGGTGGGTTTCTCCGCCGTTTAAAAAATGCTTACAACCCACAAGAAAAACCACCCGTCTTGTCATTACAGTGACTTTACTCTCACTTGGAAGACAGTGTGATGATCACCGACTCAATGACCTGGCTGTAAATCACTGATCTATCTGCCTGGTACCAGGCGGCCTCGGAGCCGCCAGCCCCGCCAGGGGAGGGGCCGGAGCCCAGCACTCGGCGAGGCGAGGCCCGGGAGAAAGACTCGCTCTGCGTGGCGCCTTCCCAGGCCCCAGGCCCCAGGCCGGTGCTCTGGGAGGAAGACATGCTGCTGTGCTCCCCTCGCTCCG
>NW_006283138.1:82784-102081 GCF_000327345.1 Myotis davidii
GCCTTCCTGGCCGTCTCTCGTCTGCAAGTCTAGCATCAGTGAAGTCAGACAGGAAGCTGTTTGTCGGGCAGCTCTGCCCACTTAGTTTAAGGCGGGAGAATGCAAATGAACGTGAAATCCAAGGGACACCCTGGGGCAGCGCTGAGCTGCCTTCACTGTAAGAAAGCTGGAAGCAGAGACGCGTGAGTAAACTTGGTTCCTGTCGTGCGTGGACTTCCGCCTCTGCCGCGGGGAGCCTGACCCGCCCTGGGAGTTAAGGCGATGGAATGGGCTGTGGCTGGTCCGATGGCTTTGACGCCGGGCTTTGCTGCTTTGCTTCCTGGGGACACAGAGCGCTGTACGCGCGGGTGGAACTCGCCAAACACCGGAAAGAAGCTGGCAGTGCAGAGGGAGCTAGTCCCCGGCCTCCGGCCTGTGCGGGTGGCTGTGAAGGAAGACGTGCTTCCGGCTCTCACGATGGGATTTCACTCTAATGGGGGAGACTCGCTAAATATAAACACACGATTGGACAAGGAGGGTCCTGGCCAGGGGGGTTCACTGGCTGAGCTTCCACCCTGTGCACCAAGGCCGCCAGTTTGATGCCCGCTAAAGGCACATGCCAGGGTTGAGGGGTGGATCCTTAGCGGGGGCGGGGGGGCGGTGCATGCAGGCGGCAGCTAATCAATGTTTCTCCCTCTCTCTTCTTCTTCCTCTAAAATCAAATATATATACATTCATATATATATGATCTTTTTAAAAGGAGCAACTGAAGAGGCGCCAAAATCAGGAACCCAATGACAGGCTTGCAGGACGAAGGCAGGGCCACTCTGCCCTGGCCACGGGCTGCCTCGGGGGCCCTGGGCTGTGGTGGAGAGCAGGGACCAGGAGCCAGGCAGGCTGACACCCGGGCCTCAGTCCGCCCAGCTGAGGTGCGACGTGCCACGTCGGTCCTGAGCAGTGCCACGGGCCTGCCACCTTCTCTGAGGGGGTCAGAGCAGGGGGTCCCCCTGGGGCGTGTCCCAGCCCCAGGATGTCACAGAGACCTCACAGGGGAAATGTGCTGGCCGTGCCCTGGCTTCCTGAATCGCTCTCCGGGGAGAGTGCACGAGCATACACACGCATGCATACATACACACACACCTATACGCACATACAGGTGTATACACACATATGCACACACAAACACACACGCTGCGCTGCCAGGATCCCGCATGCAGCCACGAGGAGCTGCGGACCCAGAGTGCCCACAGCTTCTCTCTTCCTGTTGTCTGACGCTTCGTCTTGCCTGGAAGCCAGGTGCTCCTGTGCGGCCGGCACCAGGCGTCCCCACACCCTGTGCTGGCCATCGCTCCGCCTCCCTCCGCCTCCCAATGTGCCGGGAGGATGAGATCGCTTTCTTCCCCATTTTCACGGCCACCGGTCACCGCGGGTGAGCCCGCCTTCCTGCAGGGCTGCACGCTCCCTCCACCACTCGTTCCAGCTCCGACGTCCGTCTCCAGGGCACAGGACACATTGAGTGATGTCTGCGGCACTTCGTGCTTCTGTGACCACGTTTTAGGGCAGTGGTTCTCAACCTCTGGCCCTTTAAATACAGTTCCTCATGTTGTCATCCAACCATAAAATTATTTTCACTGCTACTTGCTAACTGTCATGTTGCTACTGTTATGAATCATCATGTAAATATCTGAGATGCAGGATGGTCTTAGGCAACCCCTGTGAAAGGGTCGTTCGACCGCCAAAGGGGCCGCGACCCACAGGTTGAGAACCGCTGTTTTAGGGCCTGGGCAGCTGCACAGAACAAGCGCCTGTTGCCAGGCGGCGGCTGCCCTTCTCCTCCGGGTGCAGCAGGCAGGAGTGTCCTGTGGGGCAGGCTCCTGCAGCCCCGAGCACCACAGTGAGCCGGCAGCCACCCACTGACCATTCCAGGCATGAGGCGGCGCTCAGGGCCACGCGTCGCGAGCGTGTGCCGCCCCCATGGCAGAGCAGAGGCCTTGTCCGAGCAGACCTCTTGATATAAAACGAATCCCCCTTAGAAGGACGAGCGCCCCTTATGAACGGGCTGAGGGGAGTCTCAGACTGGACCTACTGGGTGGCTGTGAGGGGAGCGCCACACAACCAGGTCAGTGATGGCGCGTCTCCTAAGCCGCAAAGCAGACAGAGAGCCTCGCCGCTGCGGTGACAACTGGCCCACGGGGCTCAAGCAGCGGGTCCTTGGCACCCGGGGGTCACTGTTGTCCACCCGGGGCCAGGATGGCCCTGCACTGGGCCCCCGGCTCCCACTGTGAGGCCTGCCCTGGAAAGCGGTGTCCACTCATCGGCCCCCCAGTGACGTCCTGGCACCAGTCGGGACGTCCTGGCAGCGGAGGGCTCTCTGAGGCGCGTTCTCCATCTGCAACGACTTCTGCAGGATGTTCCCACTGGTGACCACAGGCTGTGTGATATCACGACTCATCAAAAACAAGCATCATGCTGAGTGGCATAAGCCACTCAGAGAAAGGCAAGCGTCACATGACCTCACTCATGTCTGGAATCTAATGAACAAAATAAACTGATGAACGGAGTGGATCCAGAGGCATGGAAGCAGGGAACAGTGTGGAATCTCAGAGGGAAGGCGGGGGAGGGGGAGTGGGTGGGAAGAGATCAACCAAAGACCTTGTAGGCATGTACCCATGGCCCGTGGACACAGAGGATAGAGTGGTGAGGGCCAGGGGTGGGGGACGAGGGGGTCAAAAGGGGGAGAGGGCATGTAATACTTTCAACAATAAAGATTTCATTTTTAAAATAATGGCTATTCTGGGCTCAGATGCATTCACAGGCTGATTGGTTGATTGATTGGACTTATTGCAACCACATTTCTCCGAAGCCTAAATTAAAGTCAGCATTGCAGGAGGGACAGGCCCTGGGGGAATGACAGAGCAGACTGTGTCCCGTGAGAGGCAGAGAGACAGACAGGCGGCCATGTGGATGGCTTGCCCGTGCTCCCCCAAACGCACGTGTTGAAGGCCTCGCTGCGGCGGGGAGGGTGTTAGAGAGGTGACTCGGGTTCGTGAGGCCATGAGGATGGCCCGTGGTGGCCCTGGGAGCTCCCTCTCTGAACCGTGAGCGCCCGGTCTGCACGGCAAGCAGCAGCGGCCTCGCCAGAACTGAGTCGACACCTGACCTTGGCCTTCTGGCCCCAGGACTGTGTGCTGTCCAGGTCCGCTGGTCCTGCCCAGGCGGTGGGATCTGCCACGCGGCAGGGGACAGACAGGGGCAAGAGATGTCGGGCCCTCACCTCTGACCTTGGCGAAGTCCTTCACCCTCAGAGTCTGGTTCTCCGCCCTGAGGCCAGGAAGGAGGCCCCCTCGCCGCCAGCTCGGCTTCCGCATCCGGAGGAAGGCAGGGTCACCTCTGCAGGGTCTCTGTCTGGCCAGCAGGGCCACACGGGACTTGGGGTGGGACTTGAAGGTGTGGCCGTTTCACAGTTCACTTTGGGTCATGATCACCCTTGCTCACCGGATTTTTCAGAGCAGCACGGCCTATATCCTAAACACTCACCTTTCCCTTTCCATTTGTTAAAGGACTCACATGGGGAGGAATCGCAACCGAAACAGTGTGGCTCACTAGTCGCCAACCCGCAGAGCTCCCTGGCAGGCACTGCCATGGGTGCGGAGAGGGGGCAGGTCTGGCTCCGACACCATCTGCTCCCAGGGGACGGGCAGCAGGGCCAGCAGGAGCTGGGGACACATGTGACGCGCGTGTCCACCTGGACCGCCTCACCATGGCCCCTGAGCATCATTCCTGCCTCTCACCACACAGGACGCCTGTTGGCCAGGCCGCACAGGGGACACGCTCTCCGGGGGAAGGCAGGGGTGCTGAGCAGCCTCAGAGGCCAACACCGAGCCTCGTCCGGGGCCAAGACGGGTTGGGGCTGAGGGCGGGAAGCTCAGGGCATGTTGTCTGGGGGGTGTCCATGCGTGGCAGAGCTTCCTTTCAGAGGGAGGTGCTATGGGTGAGTCAGAGGTGAGAGCCCGCAGCCACGGGAACGTCTCTAAGAAAACAGAGGACACGCCAGGGGGTCGGTGGGAAGAGCTGGCCAACCACTCGGGACACTAGTTCCACCGGCATCCGATCCCTCCCACCAGCAGCCCTGCGCTGGCCAGGCATCGCTCCCACACCTCACACGGCAGCCAGGGGCCATCCGACAGGGAAACTACACAGAGACAGTCAGCTGCTTGCTGAGAGGCCCACAGCCCGTGACCGAGAGCGCCCAGGACCACGGGATCCGCCCGGCAAGGGTGGGCGGGGAAAGGAGGGAGGGTGTTTTATCACCACGGTTACTATTATAAGGGAACCAAACAGTTACCTGATGAATGACAGCACATCATTTCAAAGGGGAGAGAAGTAGGGAGTCCACTGGACATGGGAGAAAGCAAGTGATGTCCTGCCCCTGAGCTCCACCCTCCTGCGGGCAAGGAGCAAGGGCAGGACCCTGCTTCCCGAGGACACGCTGGGTCTGCGCCCAAAGCCCGCCCAACCGCTCTCCCAGCGCGCGCCCTCCTCTTCTGTCTGGGAGCTCAAGGCCTTACTCCCGGAAGCACAGGCTGAAGATACTGCTCACTCTCCACCTCGCTGTCCTCTGAGAAAGGGCCCAGCCACCAGCGCCCTGTAGCTGGGCGCCAGCTCCCCTGCCTCAGAGACAGTCCACAGGGAGTTGTGGGACCGCCCCAAACGGGACACGCCTTTCTCTCTCCAGAGAACCCACATGGGTTTCTATTTGGACCTGATTTTAAATGTTTAAAGGAAAACACTGTGTAAGACCAAACACGTAAAACAAAACATGTGTGTGTGTGCACATGCATATGTGCGCGCACACACATGTTCCTGTGCATTTATGCACAGCATACACACATTTGAGTACATGTGTGTTTGCATGGGTGTATCCACACATTTTCACATATGCGCGTGTGTGCTCTTGCACACATGTACACGTGTGTCACATATGCACGCATGTATATCCAAACAGCCATGCACAACACTCGCGAGGTGGGTTAGCCTGAAAGCCTGCAGTTTCTGACTTCTACAGCACACTCACACACATACATGCTCCAGCACAGAGAGAGAACAAGAGAAACAGTATTAGAGGAAAAAACACGATAATTTCAAAAGAGAATTTTATCTCTTATAATGAATCTCAAATTCTAACAATTTTCGCCTCCTGCCTGTTTTTGGATATGACACAAAACACTTCTACTTTCTGAGCTACATTCCTGATGTTTTCTGTCAAATTGGTATCAATTCATGTTTAGCATGTTGCTCAGGTTTATTTGACATCATTTTCAACCAGGTATTAATTTGCCTCCTCAACTGTGTTATGGAAGACAATTTAGGTTACTTTGCTCTGTGGCAGGAAAAAAAATAGCAATTCACCTGTTCTTGAAGTGCTTGTGGGAAAGTTCTCTAAAATAAAAACATGTAGCACCATGGACAGTGACCTCAATACATTTTGACATGATTAGAACAAGGACAGGGATTAAGTGCTACTGAAATCTTGGTGGGAATGTATAAAAATAAAGTTAGGAGACAATTCCACATTTAGGCTGAAATTAAAGCCCTGATGCACAGAAAGGGTAACAGAGCATTGTGGTGTACTGTGCACACCTGCGGGGAAATCCATGTGCAGTGAGGTGTACTGTGCACACCTGCGGGGAAATCCGTGTGCGGTGTGGTGTACTGTGCACACCTGCGGGAATAGCCATTCCCCTGGTTACAATTCCCACTGGTGCACACAGTACACCTCACTACACCTCACTGGTGTACTGTCTTGCAGCGTCACCTCCCATGCAATCGACCTGCAGACATGTGTGAACTCTGAGCAGGATCAACACGCAGAGTAGATGTGTGACTCCTGGGACTCTGGTGCCACAGCTGGGACCCAAGACTGGCAGTTCCTTGTTCAGGCTCGTGTGCGCGTGTACATGCATATGTGTGCACACACACATGTTCCTGTGCATTTATGCACAGCATACACACATTTGAGTACATATGTGTTTGCATGGGTGTGTCCACACATTTTCACATATGCGCGTGTGTGCTCTTGCACACATGTACACGTGTACTGTGAGGTGTACTGTGCACACCTGCGGGGAAATCCGTGTGCGGTGTGGTGTACTGTGCACACCGGCGGGGAAATCCGTGTGCGGCGAGGTGTACTGTGCGCACCTGCGGGGAAATCCGTGTGCGGCGAGGTGTACTGTGCGCACCTGCGGGGAAATCCGTGTGCGGTGAGGTGTACTGTGCGCACCTGCGGGAATAGCCATTCCCCTGGTTACAATTCCCACTGGTGCACACAGTACACCTCACTACACCTCACTGGTGTACTGTCTTGCAGCGTCACCTCCCATGCAATCGACCTGCAGACATGTGTGAACTCTGAGCAGGATCAACACGCAGAGTAGATGTGTGACTCCTGGGACTCTGGTGCCACAGCTGGGACCCAAGACTGGCAGTTCCTTGTTCAGGCTACACCCATAACCATGTGGAAAGAAGGGGCACCTAGGGGAAGGGTGAGAAACCTGAGCTACCAACGGTGAATCAAAGCAGGGCCACATCGCACCCGACACCTTCTCAGTGAAGTCGGGCCTCCCGTCACCTCTCAGGGCATGACTGTTTCCCTAAAAATAAAAGCTGGGTGGAAAGCGAAGGTCCCTGTCATTCGCTTGAGGAGCCTGCCTCTCTGGTTGCCATGGCGACCGGCATTCCCAGTTTTCCACCCGGTGGGAGCCCGTGGCAGGGCCTCCGTGGCCTGACAGCCCCTCACTTCCGCTGCAGAGTTGGAGCCGGAACTGGGCTCCATGCTGAGCCAGGCAGGCAGGTCTCCTGGTGCCAATGACTTGGAGAAACGAACCCACACCCCATCCCAGCACCATCTGGGCGCCGAGATGACACAGATTCAATGCTAGAAAGCAAGCCCGCCCCCACCCAGCAGACCATTGTCTTCAGTGGGTCTGTCTGTCCTCCCTGAACTTGGCTACATAAGAGTCAACCGGCCACAGTCTCTCCCTCGTGAACCCAGCACCCGGAGACAAAGGTGAGGGTTCCAACAGGACTAACTGCCCGACCAGACCAGACCAGACCAGGCCCTCTCAGCGCCTGAGTGTGTGCTGAGCACAGATATTGCAAGGATTTAAAATTAGTGAGTGTTTGCTTCCAATAAATGACCAGATCCATCTGCGGGTTCGCTTTCTAAGTAACCCGGACTTGGACACACATTGGAAGCCACCGCGGACCCAGCTCGAGGCCAGATGGGTCCGGCCTGCAGTGCAGCTGCTGGCTAGCCGGTCAGCGGCTCGTTTTAAGCCCATTTCGCTCTCAGGACAGTAAGACCGCAGACTCTCTTTTAGGTCGCTCCCTGGAAAGGGACGGACCGCTGAGCAAAAGCCACCCTGTTCCCATTCTCAGCAGGTCCCAGTGGTTCCGGCCACAGGAGTGGCTCTTACAAAGAACCCAAACAAAACCGGTGTGACTGGAGCCCAGCACAGGGGCGCCCTGTTTCCGGAGTGACCCACAGGCCCCACCCGGTGAGCAGAGGGCAGCTGGCTGGCTGAGTCTGCCTCCTGCGCTGCCACTGGTTACAGGGCATCTCTGAGGGGAAGATGGGCAGGGCAGGGTCTGGCTTCACCGGGCTGTAAGGGGTCCAGTGAGAAATGCCACAAAGAGCAGGAGGACACTGAGGAAAACAGATGTCAAGTCTTGTCCCGCGTGGTGTCTGCTGGGTCGTCTGAATCCGGGGGAGAGGGGTGTGGCCACAGGTCCAGCCTCAGGGAGCCCAGCCTGCTCTGCTCTGGGAGATTCTGCCAAACATTCCCAGGAGCAGCATTCACTCAGCAAAGAGTGGTCGGGGCTGCTCCCCCGACAGGGGCTCAGCCTTTATCCTCTCCTAGGGATGTCCCACTCGGCAGGGGCTCTGTGCTCAGGTCAGAGCATCTGTGCTCAAGACCCATCAACACACTCCCTCCCATCTTCCTGTCCCCCTTCAGCGACATCATCACCGTCACCATCACCATCTCCATCTCCATCACCGCCACCACCATCACCATCACCATCACCATCACCATCTCCATCACCATCTCCATCGCTGTCACCATCACCATCACTGTCTCCATCACTATCTCCATCATCATCACTGTCACCATCACCGTCACCTTCGCCATCACCATCACTGTCTCCATCACTGTCACCATCACCATCATCGTCACCATCACTGTCACCATCACCATCACTGTGTCCATCACCTTCACTCTGTCACCATCACCGTCACCTTCCTTCCCAGTCACTATCACCATCACCATCACTGTCTCCATCACTGTCACCATCACCGTCACCTTCGCCATCACCATCACTGTCTCCATCACTGTCACCATCACCATCATCGTCACCATCACTGTCACCATCACCATCACTGTGTCCATCACCTTCACTATCACCATCACCATCACTGTCTCCATCACTATCGTTGTCACCATCATCGTCACTATCACCATCACCATCACGGTCACCATCACCTTCACCATCACTGTTTCCATCACCATCACCATCACCATCATTGTCACCATCACCGTCACCATCACTGTCTCCATCACTGTCGCTGTCACCATCATTGTCACTATCACCATCACCGACACCGTCACCGTCACCATCACCATCTCTGGCTCTGCTCACATGGATAGCCCTCCCCCGAGTCCACCTCCCTGGGTCCTGCCCCCACCACAGGCTTCAGTCTCTGTCATGTTGCTGCAGTGCCAGGAGCCCATCACAAACAGGGGGCACACATCATGGAAGTTGCTCTTCACTGAGCCCGCTCTGCCACATGCCCACTCAGATGCCACACTGGTGACGCTACATCCAGCTGTGAACAGGGTCCCCAGGTCTGCTGTCTGGGCACAAATGTTGAGTACCTGCTCCTACGTCCAACAGGCTGGGTGGCTTCCACTGAGGGCAGACTGTGTGGCCCATGTGGAGATGCACTGGCTGACTGACCAGAAGTGGTGTTAACATGCACGCGCACGTATCATCTGCCTGTGCCTGAGAAAGTAACGTTGGGTCAATGGCATGACCACAAAAACGTTTTTCTCGGCACAATGCTTCCAAACACAAAAGGAAGCTGTAGGCAATTCCTGAGGGGCGACGTGCAGTCACTGGGGTGTTCCTGAGGGTGGTGCTAACTGCCCTGGCAGCTTCCCTGGAAACATGCCCCCCCCCCCCGGGGCGGGGCGAGGCGAGGCGAGGCAAGGTGAGGCGAGGGCTCCAACACATACCGCTGTCTCCTGTGAGAACCCACACGACAGATCTGCCCCGAGTGAGCAACAGAGAGAGCATGTCTGCCCAGAGCGTGCCAGACAGTGACCTGGCACGTCCCTACTTCTCAATGGTGCTTCCCTACCTACTGCTGGGGACCAGCCCCCAGAGTCCACTCCTTGCTGTCCTGTGGCAGCGGCAGGAGGTTTGCTGCATCTCCTGCTTCGTGCACGGGACTGGAAGGTCCACAGTGACCTCCTCCTGTGCAGGGTGTGAGCTGGCTGGTGGCCGGTGCTCTCCTCCCGGAGGCATCTGGGCCCTGCTGCTCGGTGGCCTCAGGTGTGAGAGGGCAAAGGGGACAGGAGCGCTCGGTCCCCAGCGAGGATGGGCTGGACTGTCTGCAGAGGCACAGCAGCACAACATCACCAAGGAGGGCGGTGCCACACGACACTCCTGTGACACAGTGGCCAGAAGGCTGGCAGTGAACCACGGGTGGGTGCCCATTGCTCTCCAAGCAGAGGTTTAAGCACACACGTGGAACTCTGAGACCCCCACATGAAGCGGTCTGAGTGACGCACTAGCCAGTGATGGCGAACCTTTTGAGCTCGGCATGTCAGCATTTTGAAAAACCCTAACTTAACTCTGGTGCCGTGTCACGTATAGAAAGTTTGTGATATTTGCAACCATAGTAAAACAAAGACATATTTTTGATATTTATTTTATATATTTAAATGCCATTTAACAAAGAAAAATCAACCAAAAAAATGAGTTCGCGTGTCATAGGTTCACCATCACTGCACTAGACAGTGAGCAGTAGGCGACCCTCTCACCTCATCACCCCACAGACCACCACCAACGCCGGCTCACTGAGCCACAGGCCGACCTCCCTCCACCCAAAGCCAAGTGCCCAGGTCACGAAGGCCCCAAGGACCCACAGGAGCCGGAGTGCAATCAGGTACCGTCTGCAGCCACAGGGGTGGGGGGTCTGCTCAGTGGTGGTGCTCTCAGGGGCCTACCACCCTTCGGAAAGGCTACCCCTTGTGCATCACGCCTCCCGCCAGCTGCCCAAGCCTGTGCGGGCCCTGCCTCCCACCCTCACGTGGAACGTGCACACAGCAGAGACGGTGCTGCCAGAGCCAGGGCCCGGCTTGGACACCTGCCCTCGGCCTCCGCCTGGAGTCCCATCTCACCGCCAGGGGGAACCCATGCGGCTGCTCCCCACCTGCATCAGAGCTCCTGCCCCCGGCTGCCCCCTTTCTTAAGGACAAGACACCCAAGGAATAACTGACCCACGACTGGGTGCGGAGACGCCTCCCTCCCAGCGTGCGCCAGGCTGGGCTGGGCTGGACATGTGGGGGCAGGGAGGCCACGGGACCGTGCAGCACCTTGTCCTGAGGCCGAGAGAGCGCTGTCCGTCCTCACAGGTCATGGCCAGCGACCGGTGCTGCCGCACACTTAGGCCTGTGGGGAAATGCGCCGCAGGACAGAAGCACCTCCGTCCTGAGCTCTGGGGACCCGCATGTGCCTGGCCTGGACCCATGCGGGGAGCCCACAGCCGCTCCCTTCCCCCAACCCGGAAGGGGCCCTGTCTGTCCCGCCTCAGCACCTGCGGCCTCTGAAGCATCATCATCTGCACTCGCTGCCCACAGTAACAGGATGAGACTCAGCCACGTGCCCGCGGTCCCTCATCCGTCAGGCGTTCCAGCCCCGGGGCCCACCTGCGGTTACCGGGAGATTAAACTGCCATTTATTGCTGCACTCCTGTCTGCACCCAGGGACACCCCCCAGTGGCAGCTCAACTCCCCTCCCTGTTTCTGGGAGGATGAGGAGTGACTTCCGTGAGATCATCGTCTCCAGCCCCCCACCCCCCACCACCAGCTCCCGTCCCAACCGCCACGGGGCTCTTGGAGACTGTGAGGATTTCGTCCCTGGCTTCTCTCTCCGCAGCCTTTCTCTGGACAGAGGAGGGAGAGGCCTGGGACCAGGCCCACGTGCCACGGATTCTCGTGGATTCTCAGAACTCCCGTGTGCTTTCTCATCACAGCCAGCGCCAGCTTCACTAGCACCATAAGCGATTTCCTGACTTTTGGGTTGACTTTGTTTTGGCCTGTTTGTTGTTCATCTTGTTAAGCTTTGGGAACACACTCTGAGGCGTGGTTTCACAGGACAGCTGGAAGCAGAAGCCACGCCATGGGAGGTCTCCCACACAGGCACCAGGCAGTGTGGCACGTCCTGTGAGTGTCCCGACCTCGCGTCTCATGAGGAGACCCTGCGAGACAGGAGCCCCGGGGGACCTCCGGGCACCCCCTCCAACACTGGGCAATTCTATCAGTCAGAACGGGGCCCACATCACTCAGGTGGAAGCACAGCTACAAAGAAGCTTCCACCTGTAGGGAATCTCCAGGTAGACTCTGGCGGCCTGAGTGAGTGACACACGGTGACCTGAGGACACACGTGGCCGCTGACATGCTGGGCGAGCAGGCAGAGGAGGTGTGGGAAGGGCCCAGTCCTCACGGGCAAGGACCAGTCCCAGTCCCTCTCGGCTCCTGCAGCCCCCATGCTATGGGGAGGGGCAGGCTGCTGGAAGAGCCTGAAGGCGTCTGTACCGTGCACCTAAGACTGTCGGCACTGAGGACGAAGCTGGAGAAGTGAGTTTTCATGACCTTGAAAATGACACAACACATAGTACTTCCCACATGGCACAGGCTGGTGAGAGGGACTTGCCGACAAGAGCCAAAGGGGGGTCACTCCTTCTCTGTGGACCCCAGCTCCTCAGGATGCACCCCTCAACCTTGGCCAAGGACAGGTGCAACTGTGTGCCTCTGCGTGTATGTGAGGGCATTCATGTGTGTGCATGTGTGCATGTATGTGCAACTGCATGTACACCTATGTGCCTCTGTGTGTGCATGTGTGCATGTGCACCTATACATTTGTGTGCATGTGTGTGCAACTGTACCATCTGTGTGCCTATGCATTGTGCATGTGTGTGCATATGTATATGTGCAGCTATGTGTATATCTCTACAGCTATGTGTTTGTGTGTATCTGTGCATGTATGTGCAACTATGTGTACATCTGTGTGCCTCTGTGTGTGTGCATTGTGCACCGGTACATCTGTGCGCATGTGTGTGCATCTGTGTGCATGTGTGCATCTGTGTTTGCGTGTGTGCATCTGTGCATGTGTGCGCGCATGTATCTGTCTGGGTGTATACGTGCATGTGTGTGCATCTGTGTGTGCACACATGGGTAGGGGGTTCTAGCCCACACATGAGTAGCTAAACATCTATGTACCTGACAGACGAGATGCTGTTTGCCAGTTCATGGGGCTTGGAGGTGCACATCAGCACAGTCACCAGACATCCTGAAACCCAGCCAAGCAAAGCACATTATCCACCGAGGCTCCCGAGCCAGGCTGGTGCCCTGGCTGCCGTCGTATCTCCTGCTGCTTGACAAAGCGTTCCATAGCAGTGCCTGCGAGATTGCCTTCTCAGCACACAGCTCCGAATGTGTTCAATCATCCGCAGGGAAATAAGAGTTTATACAGGAAACTTTGCTTTGTACGTAGCTTGCAGGTCATGGAGAGCCGTGCGCACACTCATCCTCACGGTTAGGAAGCCGGGACTCGGCAGAAGTGGCTTTTTCTGAGGCCGTTCTGTTGGAATAAAGTCCAGCAGCACCATGGAATGTAACTGTTTGCCCCACTGCCCAGTGGCAACAGAGCCATGGTGCACACCTGCAGCACTCAGACGCTGCAATCAGGCTGGAACCCCGCAGACAGACACACGCAATACAAAGTGTTTCTACGCTTTGCCGTGGAGGACCGACCAGCAGACTCCGCCAGGCCGCTCAGGCTCCCCCTGCGCACGGAAGCCACGTGGGCAGATGCGGTTTCTTTCTCCAAACTCTGAAGAAGAGCAGCTCCTGACTCCCCAGCCAAGCACCGTCCTCAACTTTTGGAGTAGGGGCACCCCTCCGAGGGGAGACATTTGCAAGGTTTGGCCGCCTCCAGAGCCTCCCAGATGTCCTGAGAGCTCTGGCCAGGAGGGACTGCGTCCTCTGCCGCTGCCCGTGTCCTGGTGGGATGGTCAGGAACAGCCTGAGCCAGGGACCAGCTCGGCAGCTGGTCACAAGCCCTTTTCCTTTCTTTGAGGGGCGTGTGTGTGTCCCAAACCCGCTCACTGTTCAGAGGGACACAGACCTGAGGAGCCAGCACGGAAAGCTCACTCCTGCCTGCCCCACGCCTGGCAGGTCTGACGGGACAGCTTCCCGGCCAGGGCTCCGGCTGATCACGGGCTTTAGATGGTCACGGGCTCCGGGTGGTCACGGGCCCCGGGAGGTCATGGGCTCCGGGTGGTCACAGGCTACCGATGGTCACGGGCTCCGGGTGGTCACGGGCTCCGGGTGGTCACGGGCCCCGGGAGGTCATGGGCTCCGGGTGGTCATGGGCTCCAGGAGGTCATGGGCTCCGGTTGGTCACAGGCTACCGATGGTCACGGGCTCTGGGTGGTCACAGGCTCTGGGTGGTCATGGGCTCCGGGTGGTCATGGGCTGCTGGGCTGCTCCAGGCTGAAGGCAGCAGCCCACCACCAGGTGTCTGACCAGGAGAGTCCAGGTCTGGCTGCCGGGCGATGGAGGGTGTGGGGCAGCTGGGTCTGTGGCCAGGACACCGTCAGTATGGGAAGGGGAGGAGAGTGCGGGACAGACCGGGAGCAGGGAGGCAAGAAACCCTCTGGGGGCTCCAACTGAGGCTTCCGTGCGAGTGCGCCCGACTGCCATGGCACACTGCTGCCTCCTCCCCGTCCCAGGCCCAGCCTGGCCTCTGCTGCTCCGAGAGCTGGTGCCAGGGCACTGGCAGGACCTGCCTCCTCACCCACCCCCTGGCCCATCACAAAGAAAGTGATTGGCCTGGGACTGTTCCCTAAACCAGGCTTTTCTTGTCTTGACAACCCCACACTGAGCTCCCCTGGATGTCCATGGACGCCACCCTGCAGACCTTCACCAGCCACAACCAGTTAGAACAGGGTCCAAGGGCTGTGCCCACTCCAACGGTGCCTGCGTTCCTGCCTGGAGCGTCCGGGAGCGGTGGAGGCAGCGGCTGCTCTGTCACGTGGTCACAGCCGCTGCCCCTGAGCCAGGCACCGTGTAAACACCCTGGGCACAGGCTGCAGCCCTCAGCTCCGCCCAAGCAGTGCCCACGCCCAGAGAGAAGGGGAGGAGAGAAGACATGGGGAAAGCCAGGACATTCCACCCCATCACAGGTCAGCCTCAGACGCAGGGCCCAGTGCTGGCTTGTCCCAGGGATTATGGACAGCGCCCATCAGCGTGATGTTGAGCAAAGAAAACCATGAACGGAGGGACCACAGGCAGTGCCGATCTCAGCCCAGGAGGCAGGCCACTGAGGACCTCGCAGACGGGGCTGAGAGGGGACAGTCCGCTCTCCATCAGCGTGGAGTGGAAGCCCTGTTACTTTTGGAGACTGAACTCATCATTTAATAACTCAAAGTGTCATTGTCTGACACCATCAAAAAATGGAGTTCAAATGTGCCAGATGAAAAAAATTATTCATCAGCTGAACTGTTATGAAGAAGGCGGCATATTAGAATGGCTGTGCTGGTCAGGGTGCTGGCCAGGGTGTGGTCAGGTGCTGGGTGTGGTCAGGTGCTGGTCAGGATGTGGTCAGGTGCTGGTCAGGATGTGGTCAGTGCTGGGTGCTGGTCAGGTGCTGGCTGGGCGTGGTGGACAGCAGCTGGTCACTGGGTCAGGCATCTGCTTCCCCAACCCCTCTTTCTTCGCTGCTCAGGGCAGAGGAGCTGCGGCCTGAATGCATGCTGCACACGCATGCACGCCTGCCGTGGCCCCAGCACCCAGGAAGTGGGTGCTTTGGTGGAAGAGGCCCAGTAATGCTGACACCGTGCTGTGCTCCAGAGGCTGCTGCTCTGGGAGGAGCCTCAGTCAGATGGCGGCCAGGGGTGCGGCTGTCATCAGTCCCCCCCCCCCGCCGCCCACTCCCCCCAAGCGCACAGCAGCCACGACCAGAGAGCTGGTCTCTCTCCACCTGAGCCCCTCATGTGTCCACAGAGGCTGCGGCGAAGCTGAGGCTGCCCGAGCACAGGGCGGGGCCTCCTCACACAGGAAGGCCCCTTGGGCTGCAGGGACTCGGCAAGGGGGCTGCGGGCACACTGCAGCCGGCCGGGAGCGGACCGGGACCTCCTGGTTCATGGGTCGGCGCTCAGGCACAGAGCCACGCCAGCCGGGATGACTCCTAAAACTGCCCAGGAAAAACCTCCCAAGGGCTCCAGATCAGGGGATAGTCAGAGTGGGCAGGAGAGCGGTCATTTGCAAAAGCACTAACCTGAATGGACACCTCTTCCCGTTCCTGGCCCTCTGCCCTCTTGCCCTCTGCCCTCTGCCCCGCAACACTGGCTGATGTGGGAAGATAGGAGCTGGCCCTGAGCTCGGACGCTGCCTCCCACCATGGCTGCAGCTCCCCCGGCGGCACGTGCCCTCACTACGCGGTGGCCATCGCGCTTTACCAACTTCCTTAGTCCTCTGCGTGCAGAAGTCTCTGGTCACTCTGCCCCTTTAAGGGGCGAACCATATGCTGCCATGGAGTTAACTGTATGTCGGCCTCACTACAATCTTGCTTTACACCCGTTTTGCGCGCCCCGCTCCTGTCCCAGTGACCGCACAGCGGCGTTAGTTGTTTCCACGTCAGCCCCGGGCGGTGGCTCCGCAGGCACAACCCCAACACTTAGCAGCTGACACACGAGCTCCGCCGTTTCTGCCTCCACCGCGAGGCTGTGCTCACTGGGCACAGGGAGAGCGGGCAGGCTTTTAAACGTCCAGCCTGGAGCAGAGCCAGGGCCAACGGACACCTGCTACGTCCCTGTCGCTCAGCGCTGGGCGCAGCTGGCCCCTGGCACCAGGGCTGGGAACGCGTGAGCCCCCGCCCCCGGGGGGCCAGCAGGGCACACGACGGCACGTGGCATATACCACCCGGACATGGGCCTGCTGTCCTCTTCCCTTGGGGGAGGGTCCCAGGCTTGGGCCTGTCCCAGGAGCTGTTACCGCCTCTTTTCTTCTTTGTTGTTTAGATTCATGCTTGGCCTTCCCAATTCACCTCTGCGTCCTCTGGTTCATGTGCGGGAGGCGCCTCTGCCCTTTCCCCCTCTCGGAACCATTTTGCCTGAAGCGAGGCTGGTGGGGACCCTGGCTGTTTCCACCCAGAAAGACCAAATCAGCGCCCAACACGCAGACGTGCCCCTAACAAGCCAGCAGGAGCGGCCCACACCGGGGCTCCTCGCCACAGAATTTACCAAACAGACTGGCTCCGTAAGCCCAGCCACAGCACCGAGCGCTGGGCATCCGGCCGCTGCCGGAAGCAGGCGGTCCACACAGCAGGCCCGGGCAGAGGGGTGAGACCGGTGCCCTCTGGGCGCGAGGCAGGCGCTCAGCCAGGACACAGTGTTAGAGTTAAGCTCCTCTTGTACTGGGGAAATGGAACCAACTGTGGTCGAGGGTAGTATAGGCAACGGGGCAAGTTGATACTATTAGTTAGAGCAACTGGGCAAGTTGATTAATAAGTACCTTGGTAACGGGGCAGTATTGATTAATGTAGCCCTGGGAACTTTGTGTCTATATCCCAGGTAACTTTGTGTGTGTTTAGCCAACCGTTGTATAGTTTCAGTGAATAAAAGGCTGGCCCAGAACCAGGGTCGGCGCTGTCGTAGGAGAAAATGCCTAGGGCAGTCGCTGGCCAGCATTCAATAAATCCTCACTTGCTGCTTAAGACCTAATTGGAGTTGGTGGTCTTACTCTCGTGAGCATTAGTCCATAACAACAGCCCACAGAGGTGCCCGCTGTCACTCAGGGGCCGGGCCACAGCACAGACACCATTGCACTGGGGCTGCTGGTCTAAGATTCAGTCCTCGGTCTTGCCTCAGCGGCGCCTGCACGGCACACACGTCCTCATGGCTCACTCTTCTGCCGACTGGCCTTTACCACCGCATTGCACCCATTTTTAAACCCTCCTGTGCTGGCGGCCCTACGATTTATTAACTTCACTTCCTGGTCGCAGAGGGCCTTTAAGACTCAGCAGCGGGGCCAGGAAGGGCTTTTGGAGGCTGAGCGGCTGGAGGAAGACACAGCGGGAAAGGGCTGGGCACGCGTATGACCCTGTGGACACATCGATTCACACCTGTGCCCGCTGACGGCCTCCTTGGACTGCCCGGGGACAGTGCGTCTGTAACCAGGCAACCAAGGGGTCTGGACGCCCGGCTAATTCAGCAGAGACAGGGTTGAATCCTACATGAGCGTTGATTCCAATCCTGCCAGCAGCATGGACAGCAGCAGTCACCCACAAACAGCTGCTCTGTCCCTCCCCATAAGCCCGCTGCTTGCATGGGTAGAAGCACAAAGATGATGAGGGAAGTAGGATTACCAGTGTGGGGAAGTGGGCAGGTACGGTGGATACAGGCTCTGAGTCACCGGCCGGGGTTGTAAAGAGCAGGTGCCTCCGGGACTAGACTGTCTCAGCCTCGAGGTTGTACGTCTTCCCACAGTGACAGGCAGTTCTCGGGACAGAGGGATGGACCACACTCCGATGTGAGCTGCATGTCCCAGGGCGCAGCTCCGGCCGCTGAGACTGTGCGCTCTCTCGGAGCAGAGCCAGCGCAGTGAACAACACGATTCGCATTTCTTACCACCGCGGCTGTCACCTCACCCATTTCTACCCCTCACAGTCCAGGGCCCCGAGCACCACACTGAACAGGCTGCCGCCCGGGGTGGGGAGTCACCCTGGTCCCCATCTGCCTTTTGTCTCAGTGTCTACGGCTGCAGGAGCCCACCTTTCCAACAGAAAATAAACATGGAAAGGCCTTAACCACCCTGAGGTTTCAATTATGGCCCAGGGCAGCAGGAGAAGCCCTGCAGAGCTACAACGACTAATTTGCAAGGGGAATAAAGCCCCTTCCCAGATAAAGCCAAGCCATTTCGTTTCTGAAGAATCTAGTCAGAATATTTATTTGCTACTTGACAAAGGAGATGACAGATTTCACCCAGGAGATGCCCCTGGGGAGACAAAGTCAGTCAGGGCTGCTTTTCATATGCAAATCCACCGTGATTAGGTTAACTCCCCGGCCCCGCCCAGCCCTCCCCTAGGGAGCCTGCCCACTGAGGGGGGCTCTGGAAGCTGCACCCTGTACCCCAGCGCCAGGCCCCTCGGCCTGGACAAGGTGCTCCCCGGAGCCCCTCCCCACACCGGCTCCTTAAGGGGGCCGGGGGCCTGGGCAGCTGGCAGTCTCGGCAGCATCTCCAATAAAGCAGCTCCTTTGTGCCAGCCTGGACCAAGCTCTCTCGCTGCACTTCCAAGAGCCTGGCTGTTTGGCCCCCAGGCACCCTGCCGGCAAATCTCACTGAACAAAGTGCCTGGCGAAACACCCACAATGCCCCGGAATAGAGGCAGCACCCAGAAAATGCGCTGAATTAGGATTTAATTGCTAGAAATTACTTTCAATTACTAAAAATTACAACAAATTACTTGTTGAATAGACACATTATTTCACCACCATTAATAATTTAAAATTGCTAATTCTGTGTAATTGTAAGCAATTGTTGTTCTGTAATGAATGGCAAGGTGCTGCATGGCCCAGGCTGTGCCCGGCCCTGGGCTCCGCTGCGTGTTGGGGACAGAAATCGGATAGCAGGACGAGCGACAGTGATCAGAAGTACTCAGTACTCATGGGGCTCCGCTAGCGCTGCGGTTCTGTTCTGACAGACAGGGTACGGTCTCCCGCTGGGAGCTGTGCGCCCTGCGACATGGGAGCGCCATCGGAGGGCAGCCCATGCTCCCGCCCAGAACGGCCATCATCATGGGAAGAGGGACAGCCTTGCAGCTGACACAATCCGGTCCCAGGGGCGTCGCCATTTGCCTGCCCTTTGTGACCCCCAGCCGTATTGCGTATAACCATTATACCTTCCCCCACCCGGCGCCTGGGAGCCCCCCGCCCCGCTCCTGGGAGACCCCCACCTGGGAGCCCTCCACC
>NW_006283138.1:102145-108638 GCF_000327345.1 Myotis davidii
ACTGCCCCGTGTAATCTTTGTCCTTCTGCCCAATAAACGCAGCTGGTTGACGGTGGGGAGAGAGCAGACTTGTGGCTGACCTGCTGTTCTCCCTGCTGCCTCCAGGCCTGGAATAGAGGCTCATACAGAATTCTACCTGTCTCTGCTGAACTGGCTCAAGTAAAGCGCCTGGACCCTTGGTTGTCCATGAGGAAGAAGACAGCAGTCTCCAGGCCAGACCAGGTCCCCTCACTCGCACACCTTCCGCTCCCAACGCACCCCTTCCCCCCAGTGATAGATCCTCCCTTCCCCCAACTGGTGGGCAGGGTATGAGGTAACCTGCAGCCCAGAAATACCTGAGTGTCTAACCATGTACCTTATGTGGACTATACATTGAACCACTAATCAACACCTGCCATATACCCTAAGCCCTTGTTCCTATATGGACCATACAGTAAGCCACCAATCAGCTCACGCAAGAGTACACTAAGCCCCCATTCCTTCCCATTCCGCCCCTCAAAAGGCTGCTCACCTCTGCAGGGTTGCTGCTCTCCCCTTATGAGGCAGCCCAGTAGGTCTCTTTCCCCTAATAAAGCCTGTAGTCTGGCAGGCCCACCCCCAATTGGGGTGGGGAGGGCCAATCGGGGGTGGGGTCAGCTGGGGGGAGGGGCCACAGCTGATTGAGGCCCCAGTTGGGCTGGTTGGCTGCTGCAGTGCACATCATAGTGATGGGTTGTTTTGTCCGTGGTCATTCTGGTCATTCCAGTCATTCCATCGTTCTGGTCATTGGGCTTTTATATATATACTAGTGGCCTGGTCCATGAAATTCATGCATGGGGGGTTCCCTCAGCCCAGCTTGCACCCTCTCCAATCAGGGACCCCTTGGGGGATGTCTGACTGCCGGTATAGGCCCGATCCAACAGGAATCGGGCCTAAACCAGCGGTCGGACATCCCTCTCGCAATCTGGGACTGCTGGCACCTAACCGCCCCTGCCTGCCTACCTGATCGCCCCTCACTGCTTCTGCCTGCCTGTCTGATCGCCCCTAACTGCCCTCCCCTGCTGGCCTGAATTCACCCCCAATTGCTCTCCCCTGCTGGCCTGATCTTGCCCCCAACTGCCTCTGCCTATCTGATAACCCCTAATTGCCCTTCCTTGCTGGCCTGATCTTGCCTCCAACTGCCCTCCTCTGCTGGCCTGGTTGCCCCCAACTGGCCTCCCCTGCCAGCCTGATCTCACCCCCAACTGGCCTCCCGGACCCAGGCCTTTGGTCCAGTTGCAGCAGAGAAGCCAAGCCTCTTCAGTCTTCAGTCTTCACTCCAGCTGGAGCCTTCAGTCTTCGCTCCATACCTGCATATGCAAATTAACCGCCATCTTTGTTTGGTTAATTTGCATAGTCACTCTGATTGGCTGGTGGGCATAGCAGAGTGACACCAATTTGCATGTTTCTCTTTTATTAGTGTAGATGGATGCAAGTACCACACACAGCCATAATATGAATTACTTCACAGAAAAAAGTGATCATCTCTATGACCTAGGTAGCATTTACTGAGGTTTCAGACAAGGTTACATCCCACACAGCCCATAAACGGGTCCTCCCCTCCTGCCTCTCTGAGAAGATGGGAGCTCCCAGGTCTCTCTGGGTCTCCATTTCCTCCTCTGTCCACGCCCAACTCTCCGTCATGTCTGAAATGAAGCCTCAGTGAAACAGACGCCCAGGATCCCCAAGACAGATGCTGCCTTTGCCCCACCCAGTGCTCCATGGGCGCTAAGCATGCCCTGACACTGGTGTCAGCTACAGTTCTCACAGGACTAACCTGACCATATCCTACACAATTAGAAGTCAAGTCTGTAATTTGCCTCAGGGGAAAATGCAAGCTTTTAAAGCAGTCAAAGTTAGGGAAGGGCATCTAGTTTTCATTGTAAGGGTAGTATTTCTGGAACCTACAAAGATATCTTAAACATCTTCTTTTTTAAAAAATGTTTTTACTAATTTTTTTTGAGAGAGAGGGATTGAGAGGAAGCAATAGAAACATCAATGATGAGAGACGATCATTGATCAGCTGCTTCCTGCACATCCCTTACTGGGGATCAAGCCCACAACCTGGGCATGTGCCCTGACTGGGAATTGAACCATGTCCTCCTGGTTCATAGGTCGAAGCTCAACCACTAAGCCAGGCCAGCCGGGCTTTACACATCTTTTGAAGGACAAAAATGTGATCCTCAAACACATAGAAATAAGCGAGACTCTGGTTTGCCCCCCCAAGTGAGGAAATTGTGTGGGAGGCCCTTGCTTTCATGTCTGGTTCCTTATTTGACGTCTTTCGTGCAATTAGAGGTTTGCTCTGGTATCAGCTATTGGCATCAGCTTGGAAGACAGAGCCTGCTTTCTGCGGCTGCTCTGCTCTGAGCACAAGCCATGCAACTGCCCTCCTCCAGCCCCCAAAGAATAAACTGCAGCATCAGAAACGCGTTCACAGCACCGCTGCGCTTGGATGAACCATGGGAGGCAAGAGACAAGCCAGGACGGAGAGGTGGCAGAGCTGAGAACCAGGGAAGAAGGGCAGGGGAGGCACTCCAGGAAAAAACCAGAACCTGGGGGAGTGGGGATTGAACATGCGACTTCCATCCCCTCGTGCGGCTCACTGGGGGAAGAAGAGACATACCCTGCTCACCAGCACCGGCAGCTCGTGATAACCTTGTCCGCTGTTGGCCATCACAGTGTGGGCCTTCTTGGCCACGTTCTCAGATGCCCTGTGTGTGGTGGTTAGATAGTTAAATGAACAGAAGGTGAGTCTGTGTTATGGATCCAGCCCTCTGGGCCCAGCCTCCTTGGACCAACAGTCTCTGAGGCTGTGGATATGGCAGAGCACGTGGTGTGCAGACACAGAGGCTCCTGGAGACACATGCTGGGCATGAGGAGGCCGCTCTGGGGGCCAGGTTGGGGACAGGCCAGCATTCTGAAAGTCCTTGAACAGCTGAGAGAACAGGAGTCTTTCCATGCAAAGACGTCGATCATCCTAGGTCCACTGCTCCTCGCGAGAGGGCGGCGAAGACTCACCATGCAAATTAGGACTCCTTCTCGCAGGGTCCTGCCACAGAGGGCAGCACGGAGAACGCAGGCTTCTGGAACACGACTATTAAATCCGGGGAAGGAAAGCTCTGGAACCCACCCTATTTTTTGTTCTAACTACGGACTGCCTTCCCTCCAGTTCAGACTCTTCAACCTTAGCAGGAGCTGGGAGACCACGTCTGAGTGTGGCAGGGATCTGGGTCCTGAGCGCACCTGCCCAGAAAGCTGAGGGGTGAGGCAGCTTCAGCCATGTGGAAGACGTTGCATCTCCTTTCAGCTCTGAGACTCTCGGCCCACGTGCTGTGAGCTCCCCTGACTATTCTTGTACTTGTTCGAGGCAGAGAGAGGTTTGTCTTGGAGAAGATCTTATTTTAATGAAGACCCTCATTTACTCTTTGGCTGTAAAACCCACAGGAAAGAGGGTCCTTTATAGCCAATGAGAAGATGCCAAGAACAAATATGAACCTAGTTCAGGGGATTTTCCTAGTTCATGGGATTTTTCCCAAATAGGAGATGATGCTCAATGTGGAGTCCCATGAGAGCCTAGCAGAGTGTGAGATGCTGCGCGCACATGGCTCACACTGGCCTCGGGGAACACAGCTCCACGTCCACGGCCCATGTGTCTGTAGGAGACTGGGAGGATTTCCCACCACCAGTGCAGACCACACACTCACCAAATTATAACTTCTTCTTGAAAATTTAGGTACATAATTGTTTTTTAATCTTCAATCAAGGATATTTTTTCCATTGATATTTTTAGAGAAGGTGGAAGGGAGGAAGGAGGGGGCATGGGGAGGAAAAGCGGGGAGAGAAAGAGACATTGATGTGAGAGAGACACATCGACAGGTTGCCTCCCATATGCCGGGATCAAACCTACAACCCAAGTACATGCCTTTGACTGGGAATCAAACCCAGGAGCCTCCTGTGTGCAGGCCGATGCTCTAACTGCTTAGTAACACTGGCCAGGGCACATATATAAATTTTTAATGATTAAAGGCTTTTTCAAGTTTTCTATACCTTTCTGAGTCACTTTTATCTGTTTACTAGAGCCCCAGTGCACAAAAATTTGTGCACTCGGCGGGTCCCTCGGCCCAGCCCTCTCGCAGCCCGGGAGCCTTCAGGGGATGTCTACCTCCCAGCTAAGGCCCACTCCCCGGGGGATCAGGCCTAAGCTCACAGTCAGACATCTCTCTGGCAGTCCGGGAGCCCTTGGGGGATGTCCAATTGCAGCTTAGGCCCACTACCCTGTAGCCACCTATGCGGAAGGTGCAGCGCCAGGACTGGGACTGCACCGCTGCCTCTCCCACTGCCTCTGCAGAAAGAGGGGGGCGCCAGGACCACTATGGCTGGCCTGGCAACACAGGCTCACTGGCCCTGCCCCCTGCCCTATGGTCATTCCAGCAGGTCGTTCTCGAAGGTCATTCCACCATCCGGTCTAATTAGCATATTAGCTCTTTATTATATAAGATGTTGTTTTTTAAATCTTTATTGTTGAGAGTATTACAGATGTCCTCCTCATTCTCCCATTGCCCCCCAGATCCGACCCCATCCCAGGCCTTTACCACCCCATTGTCTGTGTCCATAGGAATGCATATTATATGCATAGAAATTCTTGGTTAATCTCTTCCTGCCCCCCTCCCCTCTTCCCTCTGAGATACATCAGTCTGCTCCATGGTTCCATGCCTCTGGTTCTATTTTATTTATCAGTCTATTTGTTCATTAGATTCCTTGTTCATTTATTTTGATTTTTAGATTCAGTTGTTGATAGATATGTATTTATTGCCATTTAATTGCCATATTTTTTTATCCTTTTTTTTCTTCTTCTCTTTAAAGAAGACCTTTTAACATTTCATGAAATACTGGTTTGCCAGTGATCAACTTCTTGCCTGGAAAACTCTTTATCTGACCTTCAGTTCTCAATGATAGCTTTGCTGGGTAGAGTAATCTTGGTTGCAGGTCCTTCCAATTCATCACTTTGAATATTTCTTGCCACTCCCTTCTGGCCTGGAAAGTTTCTGTTGAGAAATCAGCTGAGTTGTGTGGGCACTCCCTTGTAGGTAACTAACTGCTGTTCTCTTGCTGCTTTTAAGATTATCTATTTGTCTTTGACCTCTGGCATTTTAATTATCATGTCTTGGTGTGGGCCTCTTTGGGTTCATTTTGTTTTGGACTCCCTGTGCTCTGTGGACTTGCAAATCTATTGCTTTCACTGTGTAAGGGAAGTTTTCTGTCTTCTTTTTTTTTTAGACAGGGCTAAAAAAAAGAAATTGCTTTTCAAGCCCAAGCCCCAAGCGGTGAGCAGCAGGCTAGCTACCTGCATCCATTCTGGGACAAAGGAGCTTCCATGGGGACATGGGGCCTAGGGTCTGTCTGCCAGGCCTGGGCGCAGGGAGGCGGGGTATGTCCTGGGTCTGTCTGGCTGAACAGCACATCTGCAGCAGAGGTTTGCTGGCTGAGAGTGAGCACCGGTGAGTGACAGCAGTCTCTGTGCAGCTGGTGATAGGGGCCATGCTTCATTATCGGCAGCGTCCAGAGCTCAAGCCAGTTGAGGACTATCAAGAGGAAAAGGCCCGCCAGCAATAACCCTCCGGGCTGTGTCTGCACTTGAACCTGTCCTTTGGCCAAAGGTTACTTCACTTTCCAGGCTTCTCCTGAGAAGTCCAACCAGGACTTCTTCTTCCCTCACCTCTGCTCACGCCTCCCCCCCGCAGTGACGTGTCAGCAAATACACAGACAAATGAATGCAACAGATGCATGAGCAGACAGATGCCTTGGCTTTTGATGCCACTCATTCTCCAGAGTCCATGGTGTTGCCTCCGGCCCCCTTTCCTCACATCTGGCCTCATACACTTCTGCGGTGAAAGCGTGGTGCCAGGTGGGTTTAACAGCACCTCCTTTCGCAGAAACGCCCCAAACTTGGAGAAGCTGGAAGTGCCCTGGAGCAGGTGGGGAGGGTAGGTACTGGAAACAGTGGACCACTGTCTGCCACTCACGGCCCCTTCATGATCTTCCACTTCCCACCCTTAGCGGTCCCTCTGCCATGTCCCCACATGTGTGACTGTCCACCTGAATAGCAGCTTTATGACTGTATTGACTACCATGGGCACATCCCCGCACCCCACCCCACAGCACTCATCCACCTGGAGTTGGGGCAGGTGAGCTCGGCTAGATTTTAGCAATGAGGAAGGACCCTGATTTCCAAGGTGCAACAGAAGACAAGTGAGAAGGTGCAGATGGGAAGGGACGGGTGGGAAGAACAGATAGGAAGGGATGGGTGGGAAGGGGCAGATGGGAAAGGATGGGTGGGAAGGGGCAGATGGGAAGGGATGGGTGGGAAGGGACAGATGGGAAGGGATGGGTGGGAAGGGGCAGATGGGAAAGGATGGGTGGGAAGGGGCAGATGGGAAGGGATGGGTGGGAAGGGACAGATGGGAAGGGATGG
>NW_006283138.1:108860-115729 GCF_000327345.1 Myotis davidii
CCGTTGGGAAGGGGCAGGTGGACGGCAAGCAGAAGCCACCCACGGAGGGAGCCCCAGAAGCCAAAGCCACCTCACTGAGCCGCAGCTCCAGACAGAGCAGCCGGGTCGCAGCACTGGCCCCTGCCCAGCTCTACAACCTTCTGGCGACACTGGCTTTCTGCCCTGCTCCCTGTCCTTGGGATCCTTCTCATTGTCCTTTAAGGAGCTACAACACTGCGCTAGATATTTTCCTTAGCTTTACTTTCTGGCTTTTGACATCCAGCTCAATATGTTGGGAGGTTCCCGCCAGGAAGTAAGTCACATGCCAATGCATGACACTATACACGGAATTTCAATGGCTTGTAGGAAGACGTGAAATGTGTTTTTAAAATTTAGTACATGAGAGAACAATGTGTCCTCCATGAAGCAAAGCCTCCTGTGAGAGCGTGGCTAAATAGTGAACGCACTGCCCTCGATCAGCACATAGATCTACGGAGGAAGCCGCTCCCATAGCGGAGACGCGCCCACACCGGGTCTGGGACACACTGGGATGCAGGCACAGCCAGGCAAATGAAGTGACCGCATGGAGTGACCACAGGGGCTCTGAAAACGCTCCCTTCCCCAAACGCGCCACATCGTGTGAGCCGAGCTCAGGAGGAGACAGACTCCTCCACACCTCGAGGTGTCACCCACTACTGAGCCTCATGACCAGGAGGAAACAGAGACGCAGACGACAGGGCAGCAGAGAGCAGGGGGCACATGGGCGGGAATGCAATGACAGCTCCGGGGGAAACACTGTGTTAGGTGAGGGACCCCAAAGGGCGTGGGCAGACGCACATCTGTGTGTTTGTACGCATGTGCATGTGTATATCTGTAGGCACTTGACATGTGTGCACATTGCTGTATGTGTGGTAATGTGTGTGTGCATCTGTGTGCATGTACATGGATGTGGGGGAATGTACATGGATGGATATGTGGGTGTGCACATGCGGTCCTGTGTGCACACTGGTGCCTGTGTTGCTGAACATGTGTGCATATCTATGTGTGTTTGTATATATGTGCACATGGATGTATGTGTGTTGGTGTTAGCGTGCACATATCTGTTCAGGTATGTGTGTGTTTGTACATGTGTGCATCTGTGAGTCCACGCGTGCTCATTTGTGTGTGCATATGCATGTGTGTGCGTATGTGGAGTGAAGCAGGCTCTGAGGGTGGCACGCCAGAGCTCTCACAGTAAGGACTGTTACAGGCAGATCGGGAGCAGCAGAGCAGAATCTAAATTACACCAAACCACCCACCTTCACGCTCACGTGCAGGTGACCTGGGCCCTGTCCCACACATGGGCACCACCAGACCATGAGTCCTCGCACACAGCTGCAAAAGGAGGGGTGACACACGCCAGTGGCCTAACACCGCCACCTGGGTCAGCTGGTGCTCACTGAACACACAGACCCCGAGCCCAGCCCCAGTCCCTGTCAGACACGGGGACGCTGTTCCAGGCGTGTATAGGAGGCAACCGATACAGGTTGCTCTCTACAGTCGATGTTTCTCTCCTCTCTCTCTAAAAAAAAATCAATAAAAACACATCTCAGGGGAGAATTGAAAAAAGAAACTGCTTTGGCCTGCACCAGACTTTCACAGGCACTGAACATGAGACGGCATGCCACCCAGTCACCAGGGGGCTTCACTGGATTACTATGGTTCTGCATGACCCCAGCCATAATGCGGAGGAAATGTGTCTCCCCAGCCGACTCGCTCTGACCCACAGACCTGCCAGCAGCTGGCCACCTACCTCACCTTCACTCTCCAACCCTCACCCTCACCCCCACCCTCTAACCCTAACCCTAACCCTAACCCTAACCCTAACTCTAACCCTAACCCTAACCCTCATCTCCACTCTCAGCCTCAGCCTCACCCTTACCCTTAAACCATAACCCTCACCCTCTAACCCTCAGCCTCACCCTCACCCTCAGCTTCCCCAGCTCCCGTGAGGCTGGCTTCTGCAGGAGCTCGGTGCTCCCACCCTCCTTGTCCTGATGACCCGCCTCATCCGCCGTCCCCCCGCGGCCTGCCCTGCAGACTTCCGGCCCAGGCGCAGACCACAGCCTGGCTAAGACACTCAGCGGCTCCCCCACCTGTGGCCGGCCAAGCCCCATAGCTAATCACGGACAGGACCTGAATGCACCCGCTTCTGCTGAGCCCGGCCACTCAGCACTGCCCGGCCCTTAAGAAGCCACGCGCACTGCGGACACCGCCGGGGGAGCCCCGCCAGTTCTGTTCCCCTCACTCACTGGACCACACACGTCTTCCTCTGGAGCCACACACAGCCCGCGAGAGCCCAGGACCCACAGTGGCATGGATGCCCCACTCCAGGCCTGGCCACCACACGAGGCTTCGCCCCACAAGCCCCTCCCATCACTCCCCTCACGCTGAGCTGGATCGGCCTGAGCCCCCCACACACTGAGCCGGATCGGCCTGAGCCCCCCACATGCTGAGCTGGATCGGCCTGAACCCCCCACAGGCTGAGCTAGGAAGTGAACTGAGTGCATAAACCATATATTTAATCTGATGGCTATTAATACAAATAATTCTGTGTAGTCCAAATCTAATCAAAAGTGGGTGAATATTTAATCAATATTCACCCCCCTACATGCTGAGCTGGGTCGGCCAGAGGCCCTCTCCCCGCCACGCTGAGCTGGGTCGGCCTCTGGTCCAGGATCGTGCATATGTGAATTATAAATAACAGTTCTACATCATAATGTTCAAGTTATTGAAAATTAAAAATTATCTGAGCAAACAGTTAACAGGACTCCCCTGTGAAGAATTGTAGGACGACAATTTGCCCACAGCGGCAGAGAGGTGACTGCTTTTCTCCATGATGGGCGGTGGGGCCGGACGGCCCCCCGGTGAGCAGCCCCCACCTGCCCACCGGCCCGCGAAGCGCTGCAGAGCGACTGTGGATCTGCACACCACAGCCTCCCGCCCGCCTCTCCCCCGGGCGCTGCTGCTCCAGCCTCTTCTCCCCGCCACTAAGTCGGTCCTATTTCCTCGCGACACTCAGAATTCTGAGAAGCAGAGTGTCGCTGAGCACTGAGCACTGCGGGGACAGCGGCCCCGGGAGCCCCCTGGCTCCATTCCTGCCTACCTGCGCGGGACAGCTGCAGCAGGGCGGCCCTCAGACGCTGTTGGGCCCCCGGCGACACCTCATAGTGGTAGACATCTGTCACCGGAACCTTCTGGCACCTTCCAAACACTCCGTCTGTGAGAAAAAGGGAGACAGAGAAGAGAAAGTGATGCTTCCTTTTCAGAGAGGAGGAAGGCATTACACCCTCACTGCACCGTGGCCAGGCTTCGCAAGGGCCTCAGGGCATCATCACAGCCCTCAGATGTCAGGGCACTGGGAGAGCAATGGCTTATCTGAGTAAGGACAGTGTACCATGGGCCATGGGCTGTGAGAGTGGGCCGTGGGTGTGGGCCGTGGGTGTGGGCCGTGGGTGTGGACCTGGGCCGTGGGTGTGGACCTGGGCCGTGGGCTGTGGGGAACAAAGGCAGAGCTGGAGAGAGGCTCAGGAACCCAGTGCCACTGGGGTTTTTTATTCGCGTTCCCATCCCCACCTCCCCACCTCCCCACCTTCCCGCCCCTCACTTTTTGTAACTTCCAGGCAGTAACATTCAGGACTGGTTTTTCAGATGAGGAACAGAACCCCCGGGAAGTGTAATGTCAACGTGCAGAAGCCACAGGCCCCTGGATGCCTCCCACAGTGCCACGCAGAGGGCTGACGTGGGTGGCCTGCACACCAGCAGGGCGAGGGCTGTCTGAGAGCCCAGCAGAGGTGCTGGCCGAGCAGGGCGAATTCCGGGACCATCCCAGCTCCGCCCTCTGTCCGCATCCCTCCCAGCCACACCCCGTTCCTCGGGCCCTGGAACCACTGGCTGTGAGACAAGCTTCCTGTAGGGCTCCACACATTCAAATCGCCACCTTCCCCACCCAAAGGCCCAATGGGGACCGTGCTGCCCACACAGGGTGGCCATCAGCAGCTTCGGCCAGATGGAAACGCGTCGCTGCCGGGGCAGCTGAAGAAAGCATCACTCGCACAAGTCCAATTAGCAGCCGCGCACTGCCGGGGGCGCACATGTGCTGGGACCAGCCGTGGGCAAACTACGGCCCGCGGGCCGGATCCGGCCCGTTTGAAATGAATAAAACTAAAAAAAAAAAGACCATACCCTTTTATGTAATGATGTTTACTTTGAATTTATATTAGTTCACACAAACACTCCATCCATACTTTTGTTCCGGCCCTCCGGTCCAGTTTAAGAACCCATTGTGGCCCTCGAGTCAAAAAGTTTGCCCACCCCTGGCTTGGACAGATGACCCTGTCCTTAGCAGAATCATCTGAAGTGTCACATGCACCACTGGGACTTCTGTGGGACTTTGCAAAGCCCGTGACTCAGCACACCTCTAACCACAGTGCACGGAGGAGTGCACCATCTGCCGGTCCACAATTCACGCATCTGCCACCCACCCAGAGGTGGTGCCAGCGCCTACAGGGAGGGTCTCATCCCCACGCCGCCAGCACGCTGGCCTGTCTGCGGCGAGCACACCCCCCACAAGTGCCCGGTTCTCTGGTTTGGTTTTGTGCCAAGGACTCTGTGCCTGTGGGTGGTGTGCTTGTGGGGGGCACAGACAGGAGTGGGAGAAAGAGGGCAAAGAGGAAATGCTCTCTTCAGAATGTCCTGGAAGCTCCCGCTTTCCTTGTCAAATGGAAATATTGTGACAGTTGAATCGTAGTGTGGGGACCAGAAAGAGCACTGAGAGGGCCCAGCCCACATGGTATAGATGGGGAAACCGAGCTGGAGTGTGGGGACGAGGCCGTGGGGGGCCGGCAGCTGACCGCGAGGCCGTGGGGGGGCCGGCAGCTGACCACAAGGCTGGGGGGGCGGCAGCTGACCGCGAGGCCGTTGGGGGGCGCTGGCAGCTGACCACGAGGCTGCGGGGGGCCCTGGCAGCTGACCACAAGGCTGGGGTGGGAGGCACTGGCAGCTGACCTTGAGGCTGGGGGGGGCCAGCAGCTGACCGCAAGGAAGAGAAGTCAGGCTACTGGATCCCAAACCTTCGTGGTGACCATGCTGCCAGAGAGGAACCAAGAATCACTCCCTCAGGAAATGCACCGTCACTCAGAGTCTCAGAGGAAAATGGCCAAAGACGTGCTATTTTGGAAGGTCCCGGTAATTCTCTCCCTTCTGAAGAATTCAGAAACACATTGATTGGTATGGGCTGTTTCTATAGTCTGTGTGTAGACATGTGCATACATATGTGTGTGAATGTGTATAGATGTGTTTGTGTGTCTACCTGTGTGCATGTGTACACATGTCTGCATACAGGTGTGTGCACATGGGGGTGGGGTGTGACCACATATATCTGGTGTGTGTGCATGTGTGTTTTGTGTGCACACATGTGTGCGCGTGTGTGGCTACATGTATGTCGGTGTGTTGCCTTTGTGTGTCATTGCCTACATGTATACATGTGTGCACATTCGTGAATGTCTCTATGCCACATGCACATTCCTGCACATGCATGTTCTTGGGCATGCATGCATGCAGCATTTATCTGTACTGTGTGCATCTGTGTGTGTATTATGCATGTGCATATATGTACACATGTTTTTGTGTCTGCATGCATGTGTATATACATGTGTGTGCACATATACAAAGCCTCTAACATTTAACTGCCACACTCACCATGAAAACCCAAGGATGCTGCTGTTATAAACTCATCTCTTCATCCAGGAGCCAGGGATCCCCAATACAGAAACCTGGTCCACTCACCTGCCTCTTCTCTGTTCCCTGGGGACTGCGCACACTCAGCACACCTCTAACATTTCCTGTCCCCACACCTGGTGAGCGTGTGCAAAGCCCCTTCCCTGTGAGGGGTAGATTCCATCCATGCATGTCATTGCATCGCACCCTGACCTGGGAAATGCAGGGACACCTGCTCTAACATCCCACTGGGTGGGCGGGCAGGATGGGTGGGCAAAACAGCCCTGGGGGCCACACACTGGGGCAAAAACAGACTCTACTCTCTCAAGGGCGCCCAGACTTGTGCCACGTGGAGATTCCCTCGTGACTGAAGTGGGTGACACGCA
Organism: Myotis davidii; assembly: GCF_000327345.1. Classification (NCBI taxonomy): domain Eukaryota; kingdom Metazoa; phylum Chordata; class Mammalia; order Chiroptera; family Vespertilionidae; genus Myotis; species Myotis davidii. Next base: position 114,983 of record NW_006283138.1, read on the forward strand.
GGCTCTGAGCACAGCGCAGAGGCGCCGACCTTCTCCAGGGCAGGAGGTGCCAGGGGCCGGCAGGCAGGGCTGGCCCGGGGCCAGAGCCGGGGGTGAAGGGAGCTGTCCTTTCAGAGGAGGGTGGCTCGGTGAGGGTGTTGGCCTCTTCAGAGGGGAACCGAGAGAACGCCGAGGGTGGCCGGCTGCAGGTGGCCCTCCTGTGTGTGCATGGCAGAGGGGCTCGGGGTCCGGGGAATGTTCTGAGAGACGGCCCATAGACAGTGAATCTCTTCAAAGCAGTAACAAAGCCGTCCTGCTGGCTGGAGAGGGGACATGGCCGTGTCCTGATGGCCAGGGGCCCTGATTGCTACCCAAGGGCCCTGATCGCTGCCCCCCAGGCCCTGATCGCTGCCCCCCGGGCCCTGACCGCTGCCCCCACAGGCCCAGGAGCAAGTCCACATCCTTCTGTGGGGCGGTCACCTTCCAGTTCCGTGGGCACTACCACAGCAACCACACACGCATGGTGTGGCCGTAAAACTCTAAATGTTGGAGAACTCAGTGGACTCTGGGTTGTTCCCAAACCCAATTTCTAGCAAGGCACCCCACCTTTATTTTGCAGAGCAGAGCACTGGGTCCCCACTGCCTCTGGGGACCCCAGGGGATGGTGCTACAGACAGGAAGAGAAGCCACCTCCCAGCTCCCGCCTCCGCTCAGGCTCTGGCAGGGACGCGCCGCTAACTGCCATCCAGAACTGGCGGGGGTGGGGGG
>NW_006283138.1:115869-123304 GCF_000327345.1 Myotis davidii
AAGAATGTGGGGAAAAGTTGCTTGTTTACCTGGTCCATTCATGTGTTCCCACCGGCAAAGCCATTTTCACTCATAAACATCACTGTCCCCGAAGCACGGACACAGCCTGTCCAAGAGCCGGGCTGCTGGACCCACGTCCAGGCCCAAACCACGTCCCCTTTGTCCGTGGAACTGAGTGCCCTCTGTTCCCATGGCACACACATGTGCCTGCACTCACAGATACACACATGCACACACGCTCCATCCCACGTGCACACACAGGACCGCTCCTCTCCCCTCACCCCTTTAGTACCAGCACCCTCAGCTCAGGGCCCCGACACCACGCTCTGCAGCCCCATGGACTAAATAAAAATCTGTGGCTGATTAACTGGTGCTTCTCCATTTGCTAAAAGATAAACTTATAACAAATTTATAGCATCATCAGCTAGAATCCCAACATGCTGGAGTCCCACATAAACTTAGGAGTCTTCAACCCCAGCAGGGGAGCCAGGCAAAGGGCCAGGGGCTCCGGAGACAGATGAGGCTCATGCCGGAGGCTGCCAACGAGGTGCATGTGTGTTTCCCAGCAAGCCCCGCACCTTCTCCCACCCCCCTCCCCGCCCCAGGTCCGAGGCTGGTTCTCCCAGCCCCACACCTGGGAAGGCGGGCCTAGGGACCTGCTCTGGGAAGGGACCTCGTGCTAGACTCTGACTTGTGGCCCTGGGACTGCCAGGCGTGAGGCATCTCCGAGAACAACCAGAACCAGCTGGTCAGGGAGCCCCGGGCGTGAGCAAGTCAGACTCGGTCTCCCCTCGAGAGAACGGTTATGGGGACGTTCCCTGGGATACGCTCCGCTCACGTGAACGGGCACTGAGAAGCGCCCGCGGGACCTCGGCATCACCGCATCCGTCGTGAGCATCCTCGGGAGGAGCCCCGGCCACGGCAGCTCCCGCCCAGTCTCTCTTAGCTGCTCAGCCTGGTGGTGTCAGTGGCAGGTACGGTAGCAATGAAACCATTTTTTCTGCACCCGGGACATTTTACCCTCTTTTCTTCTTTATCTAATATCTTTTATGTTTTTATTTTTACGTCTTTTTTTGCATTTCTCCATTATCTCTTTGGGAAGAGGTAATGGGACTGGGGAATTAATAAACATAACTTAGAGGTTCCAAGTGGGGTCGTTACTCAAGAGCACAGTTAGGAATTACTGCATTGCTTACACCTGTTCAAGAGTGTGTGCAAATGGCTTATTCATGGAAAAAATGTGCATGTGCAGCCGTATTATCTCCGTTCCCTGGAAACCTCAGAAACAATGCTCTTGACTTTGGAGCAAGAAGAGAGGCAGAAAAGGTGCCACGATTATAAAGCCGTCACAGGTGAGGGCATGGCAAAGGGGCATGCCCTCCTGGACTGCTATGGGGCAGAGGAGAGACGTGACCTAATTCACCCACGTGCAGAATTCCTCGTGGGGGCAGCACGCATGAGGACTGGAGGGAGGGGGTCTGTGAACATGGACAGTGGCCTGGGACATGCATTCAGGGCCTCCAAACACTGTACAAGTAAACATACTGCATTCGTCCACCGAGGGAGCAGCCAGACCCCTCGGGGCAAAAGGAGCCACACGGTCTGTGCAGAGGCTCTGGGCACAGGCTTGAGCACAGGTTTTACGGCCACACCATGCACAGGAATGTAACCCACCCCCAGGCCGGCCCGGCCCCGGCCCTGAGCGTGCCTTCAGGAGGCACAGTCCCACCCCCAGCCCAGGGGCTGCACCTGCTCATGTGCCCATCCGCCCAGGACCTGCTGCTCCACATCACACTCTAGAGCAGTGATGGCGAACCTATGACACGCGTGTCAGAGGTGACACGCGAACTCATTTTTTTGGTTGATTTTTCTTTGTTAAATGGCATTTAAATATATAAAATAAATATCAAAAATATAAGTCTATGTTTTACTGTGGTTGCAAATATCAAAAAATTTCTCTATGTGACACGGCACCAGAGTTAAGTTAGGGTTTTTCAGAATGCTGACAGGCCGAGCTCGAAAGGTTCCCCATCACTGCTCTATAGACTGGTTCCCGAGCACCTCGCCCTGCCTCAGCGTTGGCCCCGGCAGCGGCACAGACGAAGCAGCAGCAGGGGCCCCTCCTGGCCTCCTCGCAGAGCCGGACCCTCCTCAGGGCAGCTCGGGTCAGCTCGGGTCAGCGATGCCTGGCCGCCAGACACGCCCCAGACCCACCAGGTGTGCCCAGTGCCAGCTCCAGAGAGGAGATGAACTCGCTGCTCCCCAGTGAGGCCGGTGTCAACACCTGCACACGCTCACACACACACACACACACACACGCTCACACACACACACACACGCTCACACACACGCTCGCACACACACGCTCACACACACGCTCGCACACACACGTGTGCACACGGGCACAAGTACACGCACACAGTTCTATGCTTGCAATGTGCACACGTGCCTTTGCTTCGTGAGGAGTTTAGACCGATGACACACATTTGGTGTCTACTTTGTCCACAAACTCCAGCTCAGCGGTTCGCACCCGGGACACACCACCCTCTCCTCCGCGAGATGAGACACTCGCGGGCACGGCGCCGGGGCTCAGAGCAAAGGCCCGACACAGGCATTGTAAAAGGATTAATATTTTTACACTAGAGGCCTAGTGCAGCGGCGGCCCAGGGCTGCGCTGTGGCTGAGCAGCTGCAGACAGCGGAGGGGCCCTGGCCACAGGACAAGAGTGAAGTGTGCACCCTGGGCTCCGTCGAGGCTGCCCTCCATGCCAGCGGAGGAGTCACGGACGGACTTAGTCAGGGGAGGCACGCGAAGGGGCAGGCCGGCCACGAGGACGTCCAGCAGGGGCGCCCTGGCCCCACTGCCGCAGAGGTAGGACCGCTTCACGTTCACCCCACGAGGTGCCTCTCCTCCCTCGCCGTGGCTACGTGCTCGCTGCTCGGTGGCTCCTGCCGCACTTTGCAGCTGGGTTTGTCTCTATTAGTTTGAGGGGCAGACATCAGCCTGCCGTCCCATGTCCGGCTCATCCCTGGCTGATCCTCGCATGTGCCCTGACCAGGGTGGAGCCCACAGCCTGGGCGCACAGGACGATGTCACCAGCAAGGCTCGCACGTGGGTTTCGAATGCTCACTACACCCCTGGGATGTAAGGCGGGAAGCCCTGGGGCCGAGCAGGACCGTGGAGGTGGTGCCGACATGGGGCAGGGCGCCGCTGGTCTGGAATGAGGGACCGTGAAGACCAGAGGCTCTGGGGGGAAGGAGAGCTGCTCCGCCAGAGACAACGAGAGCCCTGACGGCCAGCCGGGACCTGGGAGCAGGGAGCAGACCCTCAGCGCCCACAGGAGGTGTGGGGCGGAGCCCAGAGGAGCCTGAGCCGCGGGAAGGGAAATGTCCTGCCTGCCGCACGCCGTCTCACCGCCAGAAACCGTCCTTCCTGGAACTCCTCTGCCTCCACGGCCGGCCTCCCGGGGGACAGCGCCGAGTGAGGCGGGAGAGCCCCGCTGAAGAAAGAGGCCACCCCCTGAGCGGGCTGCGCGGCTGGAAGCTTGGGTCTCAGGCTGTGCTGGGGTCCCCTTGGTGGTACATTTCTCACAGGTCAGCAGGACAAAGGCACCGGTCAAGTGCAGAGGCTTCTGTGCCTCCCCCAAAACACCTTCCATCCGGGTCGGGTCTGCAGGAGGCGGGCCCCCTCAGAGGGTCACTCTGGGCTGCGGGCCTGTCGAGGCCACAGCCAGACCGACAGGGCCTTCCTCCAGCTTCACTTGGCAGCTGGCCGCCGGCCCTCCTCCCCGCACAGCTGGGACCAACATATAGGCCAGCCCGCCACGGCCCAGCCACACTCAGGTGCGAGCTGTACCCCTGGGTCTAGAAACCCCGCTCCCAGGAGCCACGTGTCCCAAACTGTACTTCCGGGCACTGCTGTGGGCATCCCACTCTTTTGAGCTGAGAGATCTCGGGGGCGCGGTGGGAGCCGGGAGGCAGCGCTCACAGCCGGGGCTGGGCCAGCGGGACCTCGCCTCGCGCTCCACAAGGCTCCCTGCAGAGCCCTGCCTGAGCCGCACCACTAGGCTTCTCCCACTGACCCCACAGCCAGCTGCGAGGCAGCGCTTCCCAAAGATGTCGGGTGGCTACTAGAACGGCCCCTCCACCTCCTCCTCGTAGCAACCACGAGCCGAGGCCGGATTAGGTCTGTTGCGTGTGGCGGCTCCTGTCGCTGCCCCTCGGCTTCTACTGGCTCCTGGCCCTGGAGACAGGGCTGGCGGCTGGGGTGTGGGGGCCGGGGCTTTCTGGCGGGCGCGGGCGGCCAGCAACCCTGAGCGCGACATTGATTGGCAAACACCACCTGAGCCTCCCGCGCTGGGCCCTTCCTGCAGGAGAACGCGCCTCTCGGAACCATTGACCGGGGCTTCCCACCACTCATCTCGGTGTTGGAGTGAGAGCAGGAACAGGTTTTCAAATGGAGACGCTCCCCTCTCCCAACTGCTTTCTCCACCCCGCGCGGGCGCAGCAGCTCTGCAGGCTTCTCCGTCCCGAGATGGAGGCACCGGCCCGCCACCGCCAGACATGCGCTCGGCCGCCACTGAGGTCAGCAGGTCACACCTGAGAGTCTAGGCCAGCGGTCCTCAACCTTCCTAACGCCGCGACCCTTTAATGCAGTTCCTCATGTTGTGATGACCCCCAAGTTCATTGTTACAAATCGAACATAATTAAACCATAGTGATTAATCACAAAAACAGTATGTAATTATATATGTGTTTTCCGATGGTCTTAGGCGACCCCTGTGAAAGGGTCGTTCGACCCCCAAAGGGGTCGCGACCCACAGGTTGAGAACCGCTGGTCTAGGAGAACCCGGGTTTCGCAGGAGCAGTGGCCTCCGCTTTCTTCACAGAGAACACTGCGGTCCTGAGGGCCTGGGTCGCCTGGCCCCCACCCTCGCCCGGCGGAGCAGACGTCTCCCTCCCACCTGCAGCCGTCCTGGCTCCGGGCCCCTCAGCCCTGCTCCTCCCTGGGCCTGGGTGCTCCGCTCCCCTGGGCTTGGGTTCCAGGCTGTTGAAGACTTTAGGCCTGCAGGTCAGTGCTCTCAGCTTCCGACCGGGCTCAGGAACTAACTCACTGGATAGCCTCTGGCAGGCCAGCCCTCTCGGAGCCTCGGTGCCCCCGTCTGCAGAGTGAAAGGCTAACGCGTCTGACACCCCAGCCTCCAGGTCGGAGGGACCAGGTGCCCTTAGGAATCGGAGCCAGTGTCGGGGCCTCAGAGAGAGTGAAGGGCCTCAGGCCTGAGGAGCTGCAGAGGCTGAGGGGCGCATCCCAGAGGCGCGGGGTTGGGCGGGGCGGGGGGCGGGGGGCGCGACTCATAAAGAAAGGTCCTCACCGAGGGCCGGCTGCTCACCGGCCTCACCCAGCTGCTCACACACAAGCCCATGGGTGCAAACGCCTGGCTTTGCCTCTGCTGAGCCCTGTGGCTCTGGGCAAGCCAGCCAGCTCCTGGAGCCTTAGTCTGCTTACCTGCGATTCCGCAGGCACAGGGAGACCAGCAGGGAAAGTGCGGTGAAGCCACGGGTGACCCCAGAAAGCACCTCCCAGGAGCCCAGGCCAGGGCAGCGCGAGGTCGCCTCCTCGCTCAGCGGCCACAGCTCGTTTGGACCTCCGTGGCTCCTTCTCCCGCCTCTGAGCCGCTCACTCGCATCCTCTCCTCCTCACAGCAGGGCCCTCGTGCTCCGGGAGGAGCCAGCGAGTCGCCTCCCACCGGATTGGCGGGCAGCAGGAGAAAGGCCTGGCCGCCGGGTTCAGGGAGAGGGAAGGCACCCAGCTGCGCCCTTGCTGGACTTTCACTTCTCGTTTTGGATATTGACACGTGCCTGGCTGCCTTGCAGAGGGGCACGGGCCCTGGGCCCAGGGGCTGACTTTAACTCCAACAGAGAGCAATCCCCCGGGCCAGACCCTCCGACCAAGGCCAGGGCATTGACAACATCAACTTAGCAATGAGCCTGCTCTATCTGGTCAAACGTCAATTCACTCACCCTCATGCCTTGGCAGGGCTTGGGCCAATGATTTCGCAGGCCTTCCACGGCCCTCGGGCCTGACGTTCCCCACCGGTTAGTGCAAAGCACGTCGCTGGCGGATGCCCGAGGCTGCCTTCCAAACGCTCAGACACGCAGGCTGCTCTGCGTGTGCACTGTGGTCCAGAAGCTGTGCTGTGCGCCGGGCACAGAAGAAAATACAAAGGTAAAAAGGAAGCAGCCCTGGCTGGTTTGGTTCAGTGGATCAAGTGTCGGCCTGCAGACTGAAAAGTCCTGGGTTCGATTCTAGTCAGGGCACAGGCCTGGGTTGTGGGCTTGATCCCCAGTAGGGGGCATGCAGGAGGCAGCTGATCCATGATTCTCATCATTGATGTTCTATCTCTCTTCCCCTCTCCCTTCCTCTCTGAAATCAATAAAAATATATTTAAAGAAAAAATAAAGGACACAGCTCATGTCTGCTAGGTACTCACATTTTATTTAAGGAGCCAGATATGTGAACAATTGATAAAAGAAATGCTAAAGAAAGCACAGTTTCTAATGACCAAATCTGTCTTAGCATTTGCTATGGGAAACCAGACCAAACTGACCAGGGAATGCACTGGTAGGACCAACCCAAACCCATGCTGCTGCTGATGGTGGCAGAAAGTACCAGGGACTGCACCTGCAGGAGAGGTTCCTGGGGAAAGACCAGGACGCAGCCCTGTGAGCTTCTAGTGCCCGGCTGCTGCCACCTGCCTTCGCCCGAGGAGAGGCCCCGGACCCAGCCTGGAATGGCACCTGGGCAACACCTTGGCCGTTTCAGTGCTGTTTTCCCTTCTGTTCCTGAAGTGACAGGCTCCTTGCCCGCCTCAGAGCGAGGTATGCCAGCCCTGACCTCCCGTCCAGACACAGGGGCACCAGGGAGCCAGGGCGCCCAGACCCAGGACAGGGGACAGCATCCGACCAAGGCCGCTCCAGGGCACCCAGCAAACTCCATGTGCCAGGAGCTGGGGTCCCACCCACCTCCAGTGTGGGGTGCAGCCTGCGAGGACGCAGACGCGGAGATAAGCCGCGGGAAAGAGAAAGGCGGGCTATCTCCAGCAGCCAATCCCCCTCAGCAGCCCTTGTTCCAGCCGTTGCCAAGTAACCAGGGCTCTCCTCTTATCAGCCCCAAACGTCCCATTGACTATTCAGACGAGAATAGAAAGGCCTGGCACCGAGGCCTTAAGCAGCACTGAACGAAACGGCACATTACGGGGATGAGGGACAAGGGAATCTGCTAGCCTCATCTTATCTGCACGGCGACAGGGACTCAAAAACAGCCGTCCATCACTGCCCGCACTGTCCTAGTCCTCCACTGAAGAGCCTCGCTCATCTACCAGGGAGAGAGGGAGGGGGAGGGAGGGAGGGGGAGAGGGAGGAAGAGGGAGAGGGAGG
>NW_006283138.1:123518-145111 GCF_000327345.1 Myotis davidii
ATAACCAGGTTCTAGGTGGGCTCCCTCTCCTGCGCCCTCCCTCTCTCCCTGTCCCATTAGCTCTCCACACGCAGCCTAAGGCAGCCCTCAGGATGGAAGGCCCCACCTTCTGATGCCAAACATGCCCTCCAGCCCAGGCGGGCACAGCTGAGCGCCCGGCAGGCCGGGTGCCCCCACAGCCCTGAGGCTGGTACCCCAAAGGGCTGCTCCTGCACAGACCTCAGAAGGACACCCCCACCCATCACCCAGGCCCCCCTTGTCTGCTGCTCTGTTCTCAAACTGGTGGGGGGATCCAGGGCCAGAGCAGCCCTGCCCCTGGGGCCGGGGCCCTGGAGGTCCGTAGACACAGGCCTGCCTGCCACAGCCTGTGCGAGCAGCCCCTGGCCGGAGCCTGCTTGCGGGGGGCCCACCCTCTGGCCCACAGGGATCCTGCCCTCTGTGGGTGTCCCTGCCCCTGCTTGGAGAGGCATCAGGCGGCTCCAAGAGGCGGGGTCCAGCAGCACCCAGAAACTCAGCCCACCCGTCCCGGAGACAACGCAGGGTGCGCATGCCGCTGGTCTGTCCATGCCTCAGCCACTGTGCGCTGCCCACGTGGAGCAGGCGAGGGGGGCAGAAGGCCCTCTCCTGTTTACCTCGCCCCCACATCCCCTCGTCCGGTCCCTCACCCGCTGGTGCCCAGAACCTGCCCAGCCGCCTCCTCGTGGAGGAAGGGCAAGTCCCACTTCCCACAGCGCTGGGCCCACGGGTGTAACTCAGCAAGAATTTACCAAAATCAGGAGCAGGGACTTGAAGGGACACATGTGCTGGGTCCTGCAGCACTATTCATGGCCGTCGGGAAGCAGCCAGCTCCAGAGCCGGGGACTGGGTAGCAAGTGTGGTCCCTCCACACACTGGACTCGGACTCAGCCTTAAAGAGGAAGGCTGTGCCCGGCAGCGTGGCTCAATGGTCAGAGTCAGCCACACACCGAAGGGTCGCCAACCAGGTCCAGGGCACACACCTGGGCCGCAGGTTCCATCCATGCCCCGGTTGGGGCACGTGAATGGATGTGTCTCTTTCACATGTCTCTCTCTCTCTCTCTCTCTCTCTCTCTCTCTCTCTCTCTCTCCCTCTCTCTCTCCCTCTCCCCCTCTCTTTCTCACCCTCCCTCCCCTCCACTCTCCCTAAAAATCAATGGGAAATAGCCTCGGGTGACGATTAACCACACAAGGAGGGCAGAGCACTCTGAGGCTGCATGCGGGCGCCGCTTGAGGGCACTGAGCTCAGCAGCTCTGCGGCCCACCGGGCACTGGAGCCAGTGCTGTCAGCTGCTCTCGGGGCCAGAGGAGGGCGCAGCGGCAGGCGGTGGAGTAAAGGTTACCAGGGACTGGGCAGGGGGTCCCTGGGCAGAGGTTGCTTGTGAAGATGACAGATTTTGGGAGCTGATGGAGGTGATGGACTTAATGCCCCTGCACTGCTCACCTGAAGTGAGTAAGGGGGAGAGGTCTGTGCTGTGTGTGTGCTACAGGTGTTAAAAGCGGTAAAAATTAGCAAAAGTGAGCAGTGGAGTGGGAGAGAGGCCCCGTCGGGGTGTGCGAGGGGCAGACAGACCGCAGGGGCCGGCGGCGGCTCGGTCACGGAGGGGCAGCTCTGCCCGTCCCACGTGGCCCAGGCACGGGCTGAGGCGCGTTATCGGCCCCGCACGCCCCAGAAACAGGCACAGCCGCGGAGGAGCCATCGCTGCGCTCGGAGGTCACGCTGGCTCTGGTGCCGTAAGTCAGCTCTGGGCGGGAGGCGGGGCTGGTTGGCTTGTCTGTCCGTCTGTCTTGTTACTCCTCACCCCAGGATGTTTTTTCGTTGATTTTTAACATCCATGGGCAGACCAGAGTGGAAGGGAGGGAGGGAGGAGGAGAGAGAAACATCGATGTGAGAGAGACACATGGATTGGCTGCTTCACACACACCCCGACCAGGGCCGGGGATCGAACCTGCAACCCAGGTCCACGCCCTTGACTGGGAAGTAAACCCAAGATCCTTTGGTGTTGGGCCGACGTTCTAACCACTGACCCACACCGGCCAGGGTGAGATGTGTTTTTAAACAGTGTTTTTACAGACACGGCTTAATTTGGTGTTTGGTTTTGTGCTGGCGAGGCTTTGGTGGGGCTGGCAGTGACCAAGAATGCCCCCAGCCCTGCGACCCCAGATGACCTCTGCCAGGCATTGGGGGCAGCGAGGCCTCCTCCAGCCTGCAGTCACGGTCGCAGTCCTCAGACGCCGCGAGCTTCCATCAAAGCACCAATTCCAGCAGCTCTCTCGGCGGCTTGTTCACAGACTCAACAACACTCATCCCATAAACCACACAGATGGCCCTTACACGGCTGCGGCCGCTGTGGAGAAGCTGACGGCGGCCGAGCGCCGGGAGCCGTTAATGAGCAGGGAGGCCCGCGCGGCGCTGTGAACTGAAGGGTAATGGAAGCAATTTATTTGAAAATTAAAACATGATGAAGAGTGGCAGCCTGTGCAGAGCTGAGCCCAGGAGGTGCCTCCGTGCTGCTCCCTCCCTGGGGCCGGGCCACTCCTCCCCTGGCGAGTTGAATACAAAGCAGACGCACTAACAGACGCTCACAGCTCACATCCTCTCTGACCCAGGGCCCTGGAGACCCTCGATGTAGAGTGCCAGGGGCAACCTGTCCACACGTTTACAGAGCAGCCTCCGCGGCCACTGTGTCCACCCACAGGCAGGACGGAGGGCACTGTGTCCGCCCACAGGCAGGCTCGGGACACTGAGAGAGGCCAGGAGATGGACTGAGCATGATGTAGAAGAGGTGACCAGCCAAAACAGTTAATTGAAGAAAAAGGAAGAAAACATTCTCAGTGTCTGACCCGTGAGCGACAGGCTGTGAGGAGGAAAACGCTCCCAAACAGCGGTGCCTGCACTTCGGTTCTGAGCGCGTTTGGGGGCTCCCAGCGGGGTCTCCACCCCGGGCAGCACTGGTCCCCTCCTGCAGGTGTGCCCCACCCCGGACAGAGCGGCAGGTCCCCGAGCGGCTCTGCTCACTTTCTGTGTTACTTGTTAAATTAAAATTATTTTGCCTCAAATAAATAAAGACTCAAGCCCAGAGCCCACAGGCCCACAGGAGCACCCTAAGGAGCCCTGGATGCGCGTGACTGGTCGCTGCCTTCCCCGTGGGTGAGCACCGCTGGGAGGAGTGGGGGCCTCCATCTGCTCCCTTCTGTGCCTCACGCGGGAAAGGGGGCGCTGCGTTTGGGCGCCACAGACGCCACCTGGGAGGTCAGGAGGACAGCCACCAAGATGGTGTGACTGTCAGATAGCAGCGGCCTCTGATGGGACCAGGGAGGGAATACACACACACACACACACACACAGGGACACACACAGGGACACACAGGGACACACACAGAGACACATACACACACACAGGGACACACACAGACACACAGGGACACACACAGAGATACAGACACACAGGGACACAGACACGGACACACAGGGACACACAGAGAGACACACACATACACACAGGGACACACACAGACACACAGGGACACACACAGAGATACAGACACACAGGGACACAGACACGGACACACAGGGACACACAGAGAGACACACACATACACACAGGGACACACACAGACACACAGGGACACACACAGAGATACAGACACACAGGGACACAGACACGGACACACAGGGACACACAGAGAGACACACACATACACACAGGGACACACACAGACACACAGGGACACACACAGAGATACAGACACACAGGGACACAGACACGGACACACAGGGACACACAGAGAGACACACACATACACACAGGGACACACACAGACACACAGGGACACACACAGAGATACAGACACACAGGGACACAGACACGGACACACAGGGACACACAGAGAGACACACACATACACACAGGGACACACACAGACACACAGGGACACACACAGAGATACAGACACACAGGGACACAGACACGGACACACAGGGACACACAGAGAGACACACACATACACACAGGGACACACACAGACACACAGGGACACACACAGAGATACAGACACACAGGGACACAGACACGGACACACAGGGACACACAGAGAGACACACACATACACACAGGGACACACACAGACACACAGGGACACACACAGAGATACAGACACACAGGGACACAGACACGGACACACAGGGACACACAGAGAGACACACACATACACACAGGGACACACACAGACACACAGGGACACACACAGATACACACACAGACACACACGGACACACACAGACACACAGGGACACACACACAGAGACAGACACACACAGGGATACACACAGAGACATACACACAGACACACATACGTGCACACAGACACTCACATACAGGGACACACACAAACATGCACACAGACACACAGAGAGACACAGACACACATATGCACACAGACATATAGACACATGGATGTGCACACAGAAACTCACACAGAGACAGACACACACGTGACACCTTCGACGACCGAGCGCACTCTCGCCGGGCACTGAGCCCCACCCCGCCGGGCTCTCTGGCAGCGGAAGGCGACGGCTGCTGACCCTGGTCCCGGGGTTTGCAGAGGGAACTAAGGCCAAGAAAGACCTGCTCCCTTCCCCCCTGACAGGCCTCGGCCCGCTGCCACCTGACCTTGGCATCCGGCTGTCGGAGCCAGTGTTCCTCTTCCCGTTATAACAGCCAATGAGCCTTACATGGGGCCCACGATCTGGGCCTGGAAGTGAAGCGGCAGGGATCCCCGTGTAAGTTCAACACCGCGTTCACACGGACACGGACGGACATGCGATTAAACGTCAGGCTCCACACGCGGGACTGCGAGGCTCGCCCTGCAGAGCTCTGTGTGCAGCGACCACGGACTCTGCTCCTACTGCGTTGAACGCTGCGGTCCACAGCCTCCGTGTGGGCTGCCAACCACGCCCGCCGGTCACCCGGAAGCACATGCCTGCCGGCCTCTTGTCTGAGGACTCAGGCGTGACTCATGCTCCTGAGGAGAGGCCGCAGGCCCAGCCGAGGCAGATGCCCAGGGCGTGTGGCGCCGGCACTTCGGGCCACACACTACATGCGGCGAAGCAGCGATCAATTTAGGGGACTAGCCCCGAAGGCACCCTCCACAAATTCCGATTCTGAAGCGTCAGGACTGAATGTGCAGGTGGGGACAGCCTGGCGCTGCCCACAGGAGCCTCGCTCAGACGAGGCCTCCTCTTGGGAGGGCGGTCACTTCCCGAGGCCGGTGGGCACCAGTACCTGGGATTGGCACTTCTGAAAACAGCGACCTGAGAAACAACCCCCAGGGGGACTCCCTCTCTCCTGCTTCCTCCCTCTCCTCCCTTCCCTCCCACAAAGGTGCCCACAGGACGTCACTCCCTGACACGCCCATCTCTGAGTCAGCCTGTGGCACGCGCTCTGTGTGCCGTGTGCGCTGAGGACCCACCAGAGGGCGATGAGCAGAATCATCCAGCGAATGCCGTGGGGGCCGTGTGCACACTCACACGTGCACACTCACACATGCACACTCACACACATAATCGTGGGCGGCAGCAAGATAAGCAAGTACCCGCACAAGACTCTGCTCCTTGGCGACAGTAAGGAATCACCATGGCAACCCTTGAACGAGACCCGCACCTGTTCTCTGCACAGGGGCATAACGGCGTTGGCACCGGGTGTTACAGGTGGAAATAAACCCTGGAAATCGCTGAAAATCCACAGAAACCAGAGCGAAGCAATGCGCCTCCCGATCCCCGCGCGTCCTGCCGCAGAGGCACGGGCAGCGGAGCGGCTGTGTGCGCTGGGCACCGAGGCCGCCATCCGGTCTGGGAGTGGATTCCTCCGAAGGGTCCGGGGAGCTGCCAGGGGAGGGCCAGGTCACCGGGAAGGGGACAAGCTCGTGCCGCGGCCACAGAGTGCCCGCAGGGCTGCTTCCTCCTGTGCAACAAGCCCTGGTGCTCTGAGGCCAAGGGTGCGGCGCCTCTGCCCGCAGCACGGCAGCTGAGCCTGGCCACGCGGCCCTGGGCAGAGGGGCTAGAGGTCACCGTGCACGGGCACCTGTGCCCAGTGCGGCCCGCGTGCAGCCCCCAGTCGCTCTCCCACGTCTTCCTGAGGAGGTCCACGGGCTAGTTCTTGGTTTTGGTGCAGTTTGTGTGATTTTAAGAACAGATAAAGCACGGAACAAACAGGCGCAGAGCACCTGGAGCTCCTGGGCCCACACCCTGCGTGAGCTGCACGCGCTGGTGCCCTTGAGCCGCGGGACACGCAGAGGCGGGCAGCCGTGGGAAAGCAGAGTGGACCAGGCCACTCACGGGGGCTGTCGGCCCCCCTCAGCAGAAGTGAAACCGCAGTCCGGCTGGTGTGGCTCAGGGGACAGGGCGTCCGCCTGCGGACGGACGGGTCCGGGTTCGATTCCGGTCAGGGCTCAGGCCCAGGTTGCTGGCTCGGTCCCCAGTGGTGCAAGAGGCAACGATCAGTGATTCTCTCTCACCATTGATGTTTCTCTCTCTCTCCCTCCCTTACTCTCTGAAATCAATAAAGATATAAATATATGTTTAAAGTTAGCCATCTTAAAGAAAAAGAAAAAAGAAGTGGAACCGCAAAGAAGGTGGCCCTGAGGCATCTTACCCAGGACCCTCACACAGAAGGCACCTCTGAGATGGGCGGGGAGGCAGGGTGCGGAGAGGTCTTCACAGGGGGCACCCCAAACTGCTGCCCGGCCTGGGCCGCCCCCCCAGGTGGAGGTTCTGCGACGAGATCTGGCTGTGATTTGCTCTGGCTTCTGCTACGAGGTCGGAGGATTTCTGTTCCCACGGGGGATGCGGAGCGCTCAGCCAGCGCCCAGCGTGTCCGCCAGCACATTCCCGCTCGGCAGGAGAGGGCGTGGCTCTAGAGC
Organism: Myotis davidii; assembly: GCF_000327345.1. Lineage (NCBI taxonomy): Eukaryota > Metazoa > Chordata > Mammalia > Chiroptera > Vespertilionidae > Myotis > Myotis davidii. The sequence continues at coordinate 130,455 of NW_006283138.1, forward strand.
AGTGGTTCTCAACCTGCGGGTCCGACCCCTGGGGCGGTCGAACGACCCTTTCACAGGGGTCGCCTAAGACCATCCTGCATATCAGATATTTACATGACGATTCATCACAGCAGCAACATGACAGTTAGGAAGTAGCCACGAAAATAATTTGATGGTTGGGTCACAACATGAGGAAATGTATTTAAAGGGCCAGAAGGTTGAGAACCACTGCTTTAGAGGAAAATAGAATCAACGAGTGGCCCAAGGCTGAGACGCCCATTGTGCCACACACACGTGCGCGCGCACACACACACACACACACACACACTTGCTGAGTCCCCTGACTTAATGTCCTCAGAGGGCACGGCCCCGGCTGCACACAGCCCTTGGCACTGACGCTGCTGCTTTCTGTGGGACGAGGGGACCCGCCAGCGCCCGGGAGAAGCTGTGCAGGCAGCCCGCCCAGCGCTGGGAGCTGAGGAAGCAGCGAGGCCCACACAGGGAGTAACACCACCTCAGACAGCCACCTGCAGGAGCGAGCGTAGAGGCCACTCGCGCCAAGAAATGAAAACAGCTGTCACCTGGCGGGCCCCAGCCTGCGGGCCCAGAGCTCCATGGGGCCACTCGGGCCAAACTGTGGGGCCAAGAGAGCAGGGAGAGGCTCCCGCCAGGTGCTGGGCCGGACACTAGGGATGGTGACACCACACGTGTGTGCCAGGCCCCGAGTCCATGCCTCGCACACTTATCCTTTCCCCGAGGCAAGGACAGCCCCGCCCCCCCCCGCCCCGTCTCTCAGAGGAGCAGGGACAGCCCCCCCGTCTCACAGAGGAGCAGGGACAGCCCCCCCATCTCTCAGAGGAGCAGGGACAGCCCCCCATCTCACAGAGGAGGGCGGCAGGCACTGGAGCTATTTGCTCACGTCCCAGGAGCTGTCCAGGGAGAAGCTGGTCCAAGTGTGACTCTGAGACCCCAAGCTCCTTGTTGAGGGCAGAGCTACTCCCACGTGGACCGTCAGCAATGGACGCTGAAACCACCCGCCTCACCACAGGCCACGGAGAGTGGTGACCGCTAAGGAGACAAACACCGCCGGCGAGGGTGCTGCGCAGCGGAGGGCTCCCGCGCTGCTGGTGACACCGGGAAGATGGCCACTTTGGGGAACAGTCTGCAGTCCCCCCATAACCCAGCAGGTCCACGCCTAGGGATCTTCCCAGGAGAAAGGAAACTCTGTCCACAAGGATTGCTGTGCGGGGACAATGGCAGGAGCACAAGCACGACAACCAAGCACTGACAGGAGCCGCGGAGGAACACACGTGCCCCCAGGGACACAGCAGCGGGGGCCCCAGGGGAGGCCTGGGGGTGAGACATCTGCAACAGAGTCAACAGTGAGAACGAAGTTAAACTCCGTAGTAAACGAGGGCAGGCCGGTCATAAAACATTAAAGACAGAAACGAGACAGGCAGAGCCTGGGAGGGCCTAGGTGAGCAGAGGAAGGCTGGGAAGCCCTCCGCCCAGGTCCCAGCGGCCACGCTGTCCTGGGGTCACTTGCCCTGGAGGCCGAGGCTGCCCTCCGGCCACAGCTCAGAGCACACGGACGCGGCATGCACCGCCAGGGCTCTCGTCCTCCTGACCCACCCAAGCCACACTCACTCCTGGAGGGGCCCTGGGCCGGGCACCCCAAGGGCCCGCACGTCAGCAGGGTCTGTTCGCGCCTCCTCAGCACACAGCACTGAGCTCCTGGGATGCAGGCCTGCGCTGCGTGCGGACCACAGGGAAGGTGGGCAGGGCTCTGTACCTATGGAGCTGGGAGCGACCAGGCACAGAAGAGCCAGACGTTCAAGCCAGTACGACTTTGCATGACGGCCCGTGCACAGTGAGGCTTCGTATGACAGCCCGTGCACAGTGAGGCTTCACGTGACAGCCCGTGCACAGTGAGACTTCACGTGACAGCCCGTGCACAGTGAGACTTCACCTGACCGTGCACAGTGAGACTTCATCACGTGACAGCCCGTGCACAGTGAGACTTCACGTGACAGCCCGTGCACAGTGAGGCTTCACGTGACAGCCCGTGCACAGTGAGACTTCACGTGTGACAGCCCGTGCACAGTGAGACTTCACCTGACCGTGCACAGTGAGACTTCATGTGACAGCCAGTGCACAGAGACTTCACGTGACAGCCCGTGCACAGTGAGACTTCACGTGACAGCCTGTGCACAGTGTGACTTCACGTGACAGCCTGTGCACAGTGAGACTTCACCTGACAGCCCGTGCACAGTGAGACTTCACCTGACAGCCCGTCCACAGTGAGACTTCATGTGACAGCCCGTGCACAGTGCGAATTCACGTGACAGCCCGTGCACAGTGCGACTTCACATGATGGCCTCATGCACAGTGCAATTTTGTGTGACAACCCGTGCACAGTGCGACTTTGCATGGTGGACCATGCACAATGCGACTTTGTATGACGGCCAGTCCCACCATGTGGCCCGCAGCACGAGCTTACGAGACAGGGCCACCAGGAGCTAGTACCCACGCTGCCAGGCCACACGCCAGAGAAACAACTGGACTGGACTGTAGAGCAGTGACACTTTTTCTGAAAAGGGGTGAGATGAGCTGAAGCTGAGCACGGATGGGAGCCAGTCACCTGCGTGAGGGCCGGGCTCCGACAGAGGGCTCTGCAGCTGACCCACGCATGCGGGGTCCTGGGAGGGCACGGGGACGCATCACGCGAGCTGCGGACACAGGGCCTGTCTTCAGAGGAGGTGCAGCCAGAAAAATGTTAGTGGGACAAAGGAGATCTTCACTTTATCAAAAACCACCCTAACTGCATGTGCATCAGTGAGGCCCTCCTGGAGGCTTATAACAAAGTTAATTTACCAAAAAAAACTAGTATATCCAACTCTGCAATATGCCTGCGTTGGGAAGCTACCAAAGGGACCAGCACGGAGGAACAGTCCTCGGGAGGCATCTCCAGCGTCCCCGCCAGCTCAGGTCCCCGGGGTGTGCGGCTGCGCAGGGGATGGTCGCTGCACCAACCCACCAGCGCAGCCCCAGCAGGCCATTCTCAGAGAATGTATTTTTTACTGGCACCCATGAAAATTTGCTCTGATGGAATTCCGGCTTTAAAGGCATTTGAAAAAACACCAAAGGTAAACACAAAACAAGCAAGACAGAACTGCCTTCTATTTTCATTCCCCTGAAGGACATCTTGTCGCATAGCAACCAGGGAGAGCTATTTGGAGGCGATCAAATGGAAACCAGACTCACAGGCAAACGTCAAACTCCGAGTTAACTAACATCAGAGCTGCCACCTTCAAGGCCTTAACAGTTTTCTGTGACTGAGATGCCAATCATTTCATCGTTAATATACAAGTTTCAAGTAAGGTCCTTTTCAGGGTAACAGTGGCCAAAACGATGGCCCAACACGCTGAGGTGATGCTGGCTATTGCGTGGTGGTGTCTGGGGTGTCCCCAACTCCCCAGGAGGCCCCAGACCATGAAATAAGAGGTAACTTTGTACCCATTTCCTCAGGTATGCACCGTAGACAGGGAGAGACTTGGATTATATTAGAAAATAAAGAGGAAATTGAGGCCATTCACATGAAAATTAAGATCACCTACTTCCTACCAAAATCTGCTCCCAGAGTTCAGTGCGCTTTAAAGTGTCCACACTGTGGATTCCTACCACCAAGCACAGGCACCCAGCACACCCACCACTGGAGCCCCGCCCCTAACCCTAACCCTAACCCTAACCCTAACTGGAGCCTCGCCCTCCTGGCACCCCCACCACTGGAGCCCCGCCCTCTCAGCACCCCCACCTCTGGAGCCCCACCCTCCTGGCACCCCCACCACTGGAGCCCCGCCCTCTCAGCACCCCCACCTCTGGAGCCCCACCCTCCTGGCACCCCCACCACTGGAGCCCCGCCCTCTCAGCACCCCCACCTCTGGAGCCCCACCCTCCTGGCACCCCCACCACTGGAGCCCCGCCCTCTCAGCACCCCCACCTCTGGAGCCCCACCCTCCTGGCACCCCCACCACTGGAGCCCCGCCCTCTCAGCACCCCCACCTCTGGAGCCCCACCCTCCTGGCACCCCCACCACTGGAGCCCCGCCCTCTCAGCACCCCCACCTCTGGAGCCCCACCCTCCTGGCACCCCCACCACTGGAGCCCCGCCCTCTCAGCACCCCCACCTCTGGAGCCCCACCCTCCTGGCACCCCCACCACTGGAGCCCCGCCCTCTCAGCACCCCCACCTCTGGAGCCCCACCCTCCTGGCACCCCCACCACTGGAGCCCCGCCCTCTCAGCACCCCCACCTCTGGAGCCCCACCCTCCTGGCACCCCCACCACTGGAGCCCCGCCCTCTCAGCACCCCCACCTCTGGAGCCCCACCCTCCTGGCACCCCCACCACTGGAGCCCCGCCCTCTCAGCACCCCCACCTCTGGAGCCCCACCCTCCTGGCACCCCCACCACTGGAGCCCCGCCCTCTCAGCACCCCCACCTCTGGAGCCCCACCCTCCTGGCACCCCCACCACTGGAGCCCCGCCCTCTCAGCACCCCCACCTCTGGAGCCCCACCCTCCTGGCACCCCCACCACTGGAGCCCCGCCCTCTCAGCACCCCCACCTCTGGAGCCCCACCCTCCTGGCACCCCCACCACTGGAGCCCCGCCCTCTCAGCACCCCCACCTCTGGAGCCCCACCCTCCTGGCACCCCCACCACTGGAGCCCCGCCCTCTCAGCACCCCCACCTCTGGAGCCCCACCCTCCTGGCACCCCCACCACTGGAGCCCCGCCCTCTCAGCACCCCCACCTCTGGAGCCCCACCCTCCTGGCACACCTATCACTGGAGCCCCGCCCTCCCGGCACACCCAACACTGGAGCCCCGACTTCATGGCACACCCAACACTGGAGCCCCGACCTCCTGGCACACCCCACTGGAGCCCCAACCTCCTGGCACACCCCACTGGAGCCCCGCCCTCCCGGCACACTCATCACTGGAGCCCCGCCCTCCTGGCACACTCATCACTGGAGCCCCACCCTCCCGGCACACTCATCACTGGAGCCCCACCCTCCTGGCACACCCAACACTGGAGCCCCGCCCTCCTGGCACACCCACATGTTCACCAACTAGGAAGCTCTCTAAATCCTGTGGTTTAGGGGCTTTTTGGTGTTTTATGGAGGTTCTACTGTGTAGGTATGGTTGACTAAATCACTGGCCATTGGTGACCGATTCCACCTCCAGCCCCTCTTCCCTCAGTGGAGGTCAAGGGTAGGCTGGGAGTCCCACCCTCTAATCATGCCGTGGTCTTTCTGGGACCATCCGGAAGCCAGCCAGGCCGCCGACATGGGCCATTGCATAAGCATCCAAGGGACACTTAACTGTCACTCAGAGCCCAAGGATTTGGGCAGGTGCTGAACAGGAGCCCACGGCAAAGAAAGAACATTCGCAGGTCCAGGCCCGCCTTAGGCTCACCCCACGCTTGCTCATTCTGTGGGCTCTGACAGGTGCCTGGGAGTGAGTCCGCCGACGCAGACCAGGGTGCACGGGAGGCTGCTGCTGGCGGGCCGTGTGGGAACTCACTCTGTCCGCGGACCTTGCTGTGAAGCTAAACTTCTCTAAAAAAATGGTCTGTTAATTCAAAAAGAGACCACATCTATCTTTTCAACGTAGCACACACAGGACCTGCTGGGCTTCTGTGTTCCTCTCAGGTCTCGGCACTGAGCTTGGCCGGGACCTCCCTGAAGGAGGGTTACCCCGGGGTGGCCAGACCCCACAGAAGTGGCTCTCACCCGGCCTGAGGGACCAGGTGGCCAATGACGCTGCCAAACGTGGGCGGGCGGCAGGGAGTCACTGAGTGACTGCGCAGCAGGCCCAGGCCAGACGCCTCCTTTGTGTTAAGCTGTCTTTCCGATGACTGTGCACGCCGGCAAGCACCTGAGGACACCTCGTGGCACGCGCTCCACCCCAAGGAGATGCGCCTGGGCCACGGCACCCAGTGGCTTGGGCTGAAGGTCCATGCATGGCCACCAGGGGCGCATTGCGGCAGCGCCTCGGTTGATTCTCTGGTCACTGGGGAACAGAAAGCATCGGCCCCCAGGCCTCTAACGTGACGCGTCATCACGGCTTTGGTCCGGATTGTGAGACCAGTGCTCCTCTAGTTGCATCAGTTAATAAGAATAGGGCCCGTGAGGGGTTGATACAGAAGAAAACCTATTTACAGGGACGCCACAGTCACCAGCCTGACTCAGGCTCCCAGCGGGGGCTGCACAGTCTCTGTGCACAGCTGCGGGGGCTCAGCAGACAGCCTCGGCCACGGACTGAAGAGTCCTGGGTTTGATTCTGGTCAAGAGAATGTACCTTGATTGCAGGCTCCATCCTCAGTAGGGGGGTGCAGGAGGCAGCTGATCGATGTTTCTCTCTCATCCATGTTTCTCTCTCTCCCTCTCCCTTTCTCTTGGTAACAAAATCAATAAAAATATATTAAAAATAAATAAATATGTAAATACTCAGTCTATTATGTACAGACCGGAGGCCCGATGCACGTAATTGTTGCAAGGGGCTCGGCCGGCCCCTGCCGCCATGGCAGCCGGGAGCCTCTGTCTCCTCTGCCTCAGCCCCCTCCTTTTCCCCTCCACCTGCCGCAGCTTCATCCAGAAGGATGTCCAGTCTAATTAGCATATCCCACTGTTATTATTATAGATTGTGGCTGATAGTTCCCAGGATGGAAACAGGCTCAGTGGAAGCCAATCTGCTCTCCCTCCTGCTCCCTTCCTTGCCTTAGCTTCTTCATTGTTCTTATTTGTTTTTTTTTCCTTTTTAAAATATTTTTTAAATTGATTTCAGAGAGGAAGGGAGAGGGAGAGAAAAATAGAAACCCCAATGATGAGAGAGCATCATTGATCGGCTGCCCCCTGCACGCCCCACACTGGGGACTGAGCCCGCAACCCGGGCCTGTGCCCTGCCAGGAATCGAGCCCTGACCTCCTGGTTCCTAGGTGACGACTCTCAGCCACTGAGCCAGGCGCTGGGCCATCTTCTTCGTTTTCACAAATGAAAGCGGTGCGGGCCCCAGCCCTTGGCAGGCTGTGAAGTTCCTCGGGAGGAGCTGGGTCCGGGGCCCACAGGCAGCACCTGTCTGGGAGGCCCTGGTGATGTCGACCTTTCAGGCACGTCCCTCCTGAGATGAGGGGGCCTAAGAGGGGCTCAGCCACTTGCATTCAGGCCCATTTTCTCCTGCCCCACTCGGCCTCCTTGCCCACCCTGTCACCCACTGCCCGTGCACTGCATGTGTCTAACGCGGCGTCACCGGGCTCCACGGCACATCGTCCGGGGCCGTGTCCCCGTGTCCTGCAGCCCGGCCCGCAGCGCGAGGGAAACCTCCTCCTGGGCCACCGGGTCTTCCTGAGAAGCCTTCCAAGGACAGCGTCCAGGAAGAGTCTGAGTGGAAGATGGACTTGCCTTCCCCTGAAAGGTAAAGTGGAACCACCAGCAGGCAGGCGGGGGGAGAAGAGAGGAAGACCACGGGATGGGGACCCTCTGTCCCTGTGTGATCCACTCACACTAGCAAACCTCAGAGTGGGGAGCGCTGCACTGAGGGCCCAGACAGCGGCCCTCCTGATGCGGGTGTGCGGGGCCCACGCTGCCCGTCTGGCCGAGCTGCTCTTGGGACGGGGTGGCATCCCTGCCACATCCCGCGGGCCCACCCTGCTCGGCCCCTGAGAGCCGCCAGTCCCCTGGCCACCCCCGCGTCCTCACCGTCTCAAACGACCTCCCACAATGTGATGCCAGGACCCACACACGAGTCACATTAACATTCGACACCATGAACAGGAGACTGAAAACCCAAGGAAAGGCTGTGGGAGCTGCCCGCTCACCCTGGCTCAGCCCGAGGGCCCTGTGTGGAGACGCCTGTCCCTCAGACACCTCCCCCTCCGGCCAGTCACAGGTGGGGTCCTCAGACAGCCCAACGCAGCCATGACCTGTGCGCATGTCTAAGACTGAGATCCCAGCCAGCGGGGCACACCCCAGACACCCCGAACACTGGCTGCACTGCCGTCTTCCCGACTTCAACTCCCATCTAGGAGACAGTCCTGACGCTGCTGGTCCCAAAGTGGACCACCCCGCTGTGACCTCTGAGCCCGGCCGTGACCTCTGAGCCAGGCCGTGACCTCTGAGCCCGGCCATGACCTCTGAGCCCGGCTGTGACTGCTGGGAGACTGGGAAAGGGCTCCTCCACTGCAGGACGCCCCGCTTTCTGCAGCTCCAAATCACCCGCCAGGGGTACAATGGCTCATTCTATGACTAGAATACCCAAGCACCCCCGAGAAGGCACTTTCCACACTTCCCACCAAGGTGCAGGACTGAAGGTGCTGCCTCCCTAAGAACCACCAGGGAGGGCGTGGCGAGCGAGTGCCCATGGGGCAGGAGGGGGGCAGACCCAGGCGTGAGGCCCTTCTGGTCATGGAGGTGGCAGGAGGAGGGCGGGAGGGAAAAGGAGGGTGGGTGTGGAGGTAAGGAGTGGGCTGCACCCCTAGCACAGCCACTAACACAGTGGGGGTCACCTTGGGGCAGTGCTCCTTCTATCGGAAGTGGGTTCCCAGGAATCAGTTCAGGGGACAGAGGGGAACCCCATGCGCGGAATTGATGGCTCCACAGGACACAGTGGGCCCAGGACAGACACCCACAGCCGGTTAGAGTCCCAGGAGTCCTCACTTGCCTCACAGGAACCTCAGGACTCAGCTGGCCAGGACCCATCCGTAGTAACGGTAAGGACAGCAGAGCAGATGTTTAATGTGCTGAGCCGGGGACCCTGACGGCCTGCACGCTGTGTTTCCTCTCGTCCTGAGCTCCTCCTGTCCCTCAGTTGTTGCCCCGCCACCCCCCAGCACTTCTTCATTGTAATTTTGGAAACAACCAGGAAGAGGGGGAAGGAAGGGTCCTCCTACGAAGGGGGGCCTGGTCACACTGACTGGCGGGTCAGAAGGGAGCCAGGAGTGGACAGAGAACAGAACTCGGAACAGTCGATGCCACAATTTTAACGCGGTCCACACCCCCTCCTCCCTCAACCCAGTAGTTTCTTTTAATTCCCAAACCCGAGTTTGACATTTCTGCAAACACCCAAGAAACCTCAATGCTGTGCTTATGATTTAGAACAGCCAGGTGTACTTAGCACGTTCTCAATTCACACTCTGAGAAATTGTGTTCAGCCCAATTTTCTCAAACAGGATGGGAGCCACCCAGGACCAGGGCCCTGCAGGGCGGCCCAGAAGGCTGGAGGGTTGCCATACCACAAAGTGGATGCAGAATGGCACCGAAGAGAGGCCTCTGTCCCAAACCCCAGGTAAGGTCCAGCACACCTGTGGGGAGAGTGAGCGTGGCCCCAGCCCCATGGGTCCAGGTGAGCCTGCCCCTTGGTCCTCCTGGTCCCGGTGGGACGAGGGGAGTGGGTGTGGGACTCACAGGGCCGCTTCTCCCAGAGCCCAGCCCCACGGCTGCGGGTAGAAAGGAATTCAACTCCTGCCTCTGCCGGGAGGTTCCCACAACTGACCCGCCGACCACGAGGCAGAGCCTCTGGTGATGGGCTCAGGAAGGGACCATTTCAAGCTGCTCAGATAGTGGCCGTAAGTCCAAGGTGAGTGCTGAGTGGGCAGTTCCCTCCCAGACACTCTGCCCTCGGGCTGGCTGTGGACTCCACACACCAGGACAGATCTGGCCGTGTCTCAGGTGGAAGAGGAGGCCAGATGCTGCCCCTTCAGAGCCTGGGTACAGATGGGGGACACGGCTGAGGGACACAGCTCGGGGACACAGCTCGAGGACACAGCTCGGGCACGTGCAGATCATGAGGCCCTCAGGGCTGAGGGCATCTTTCCCAGGGAAGGTGCTGTTCTGCACCAGGGCTGGTACTCTCACCAACAGCATCAAAGGTCTTTTGAGCATTTTCACCAAAAAAAGAAGCTGTTTGAAATAAAAGTATCATAATAATTATTCTATATATTTTCTTCCAACCACACAAAATGAACTACAGCAAACAGTCCAGAAATGCACACAGATGGTTCTGACACAAGAGCTGAAATTGGCCATGTTTGTCGTTGCCCCAAATTTCAGAGGCCGAAGATCAACACCCAGATTCAGCCCTCACAGCTGTGACAATGCCAAACAACTCAGAGCAGCCACCAAAACAGCCCCCATAAGCTGAAACTCCCAAGAAAAGAGGAAAGTACAGGCAGACGAGACCTTTGGGAAGACTCGGCTCTCGGTGTTTGGGAACAGCCATGCCGCTGCAGGTACCCACCTCCCGAAGACGGCTTGCCCTCCATCCTCTTCAAGGATTAGGAAGGGATGGCACTGTGCCTGTACTCCCCAAACTTAAATTTCGGCTTTTTCCTTCTTCCCTGCATAATTCTCAAACCCAACAAGATTTAGAAACTTGCTGACCAAGTCCTGGGCTGGAGACAGCTCCTCAACTTCCAAAGGCAGGGCCTGCCGAGAGATTCCAAATGGCAGCAGACTAAGTGGAAGCCACACTGACACGCTCCCAAGAACAAACTGGACATACAACTAAAATACAGAAAAACCAGCCTGAAAAATCAACTGAGGACTAGCTGGAGAGAACCCTGATAACCAAGGACAGAAAGTGGAGACCACATAGAGACTGATAGGAAGGACAGAGGCATGAAAGGGCCAGCCAGGCACCCACAGACAGCAACTGAAGGTCCGGAGAGATAGCTCAGCTGTGGGGGGTTGCTGCTGAGAACTCTGGGATCTAATCCCCAAGCTGAGCCCAGAGCACCAGAACTGAGAAAGGTGCCCATATAACATCTGGCTGTGAAAAAGAACAGGGTTGCTTCTGCCAGGGAGAGACAGCTGGAAATGCAGGCACCCTCTTAAAGGGCAAATGCACAAAATTTTGTGTGCAGCCACTCACCTTGGGCTCCAACAGAGGGAGGGCAGAGTGGACTGGAGATGTGTGAGCAGAAGCCAGGATTGGGGGCTCTGGGGTTGGAGCTTAGAGGGAAGCTACCCCAGTTTCCTGTGCTGAGTCATTCCCTCACACTGCAGAGGAAATCTTTCTCCAACAGACCTTTGTTATCCAGGTGGTTTTTGCATGAGGGGAAGGCAGTTGCCCCACCCTGTTGGAAGACCTCTCTCCCCATCCTGTGATCAACAGCCTGAGACTAATCAAGTCTGAGTGTCAATGGGACTGTAGGCAGAGGCAGGTCTCTGGAGGCTTTGAGCTTTGCCTGATCTAATCTGGGACCCGAGGCTAGGAAAAGCAGACCCTGGTGCACATCTTGGTCCTTTCCAAAGGAACCCAGCCCCAGCAGAGGGAGCCATAAGCCATTGGCTGTTGATAGCTCCAAACAGGGTACTCAGGGCCAGTCACAAATCTGCACTAGAGATTGGGAGGCATAGCAGATCTACCTAATACACAGACACAAACCCAAAAAGGCAGCCAAAATGCGGAGACAAAACAACAAGCCCCAAATAAAACAACAAAAGAATTCTCCAGAAGAAGAGTTAATGAAATGGAGATAAGAAATTTATCAAACATAGGGTTCAGAATAATGATGACAAAGATACTCAACAGCATGAGAAAGGATATAGTAACTATGAAGAATGACATAGCACTAATAAAGAACGCAGTGGAAGAAATGCACAGCACTTTATGGCAAGCTGAGGATCAGATAAGTGAATTAGAAAACTAGAAAACAGGGTAGGAAAAAAATCACTCAATCTGAGAACCAAAAAGAAAAAAAAAAAGAATTGAAAAGCAAGACAGCTTAAGGGAGCTGTGGGACAATATGAAAAATAACAATATCCATATCATAGGAGTGCCAGAAGGTGAAGAAAGTGAGCAAGTGATAGAGAACATGTTTGAAAAAATAACAGCAGAAAACTTTCTTAACCTGGTAGAGGAAAAAGTCACACAAGTTCAAGAGGCACAAACAACCCCAAGCAAGAACAACCCAAAGAGGCCCACACCCAGACACATCATAATTAAAATGCTGAAAATTAAAGACAAAGAGAGAATCTTAAAGGCAGCAAGGGAAAAGCAATTTGTTACCTGCAAAGGAGCTCCCATAAGACCGTCAGCTGATTTATCATCAGAAATTCTACAGGCCAGAAGGGAATGGCATGACATATTCCAGGTAATGGAAAGCAAGGATCTGAAACCAAGATTACTATATCCATTAAGGCTATCATTCAAAATAGATGGTCAAATGAAAAGCTTTCCAGACAAAAAAAAAGGCTAAAGGAGTTTATCATCACCAAACCAGCACTGCAAGAAATGCTAAAGGGTATTGAGAAGAAGAAATACATAGAGAAACATAGGTATAAAGAATATTTTATGCAAGAAATAAGTACCTATCAATAATAACCTTAAAAATAAATGGATTAAATGCTCCGATCACAACTGGATACAAAAACATGACCCAACTATATGCTGTCTACAAGAGACCCACCTCAGAACAAAAGACTTGCACAGGATGAGAGTGAAGAGTTGGAAAAATGTCCCATGCAAATGGAAACAAAAAAAAAGCTGAGATAGCAATAGTCATATCTGACAAAATAGACTTCAAAATGAAGGCCATCACAAGAGACAACAAAGGTCACTACATAACACTAAAGGGATCGATCCAACAAGAGGATATAAGAAGCCTGGTAAATATACACTGAGTGGCCAGATTATTGACCATCCCATCAGTACTCCGTTGGGCCACCTTTTGCCTTCAATACTGCGGCGATTCTTCTTGGCATTGACTCCACGAGATGTTGAAAGGTGATGCGAGGAACCTGACACCTGCCTGCTGAATAGCATGTCCAGTTCTGTGAGATTTGATGGTTGTGGAACCAGCTGCCTGATGGCTCTTTTAACTTCATCCCACAAATGCTCAAATGGATCAAGGTCTGGTGGTTGTGGGGGCCACCTAAGCAAGGTAAAGTCTCCCTCATGCTCTTCAAACCACTCCTGCACAATATGAGCACCATGGCATGGCACATTGTCTTGTTGGAAGAAGCCATCTCCATTGGGATACGCCATCAACATATAGGGTGAACTTGATCAGCAACAATACTTAGGTATGTTGTGCTATTCAGACGTTTATAATGATCTGGCCCTCTAGCAACTTCAGCGCAAAATTATAGCTAAGTTGCCTACAAACATCAGGTGGACATAATCATCTGGCTACTCAGTGTATATCCAATGTTAAATCGCATTGTTTACCCATATCTTCAGAAAACAATCACTTCTACTGTCGTGGTAAACCACCTGCTTCCCTATTTATAATGGCCCTCTAGCAACTTCAGCACGAAATTATAGCTAATTTGCCTACAAACGTCAGGTGGTCATAATAATCTGTCCACTTAGTGTATATGCACCCAATATAGGAGCACCTAAATATATATGTGTATTTCTGGAGGACTTTAAGGAAGAGGTCAAGGCAACACAGTCACAGTAGGGAACTTTAACACCCCCACTGACTTCACTGGATAGATCGTCAGACAAAAATGAACAAGAAAACAGTGACTCTAAAAGACACACTAGATCAAATGGTTGTAATTGATATTTATAGAACATTTCACCCCAAAGCTGCAGGATATTCATTTGTCTCAAGTGCACATGGGTCATTCTCAAAGATCAAGCACATGTTAGGACACAAAACAATTCTCCAAGTTCAAGAAGATTGAAATCATATCAAGCATCTTCTCAGATCACAGTGAAATAATATAGAAATCAACTACAGTAAAAACACCCCCAAAACAACCAAACACATGGAGGCTAAATTGCATGTTATTAAACAATGAATGGGTTACCAATGAGATAAAGAAAGAAATCAAAAACTTCCTGGAAACAAATGAAAATGATCACACAGCCTAGCAGGCATGGCTCAGAGGTTGAGCATCGACCTATGAACCAGGAGGTCATGGTTCAATTCCTGGTCAGGGCACATGCCAGGTTGTGAGCTCAATTCCAAGTGTGGGGCATGCAGGAGGCAGCCTATCAATGATTCTTTCTCATCATTGATGTTTCTCTCTCTCTCTCTCTCCCTTTCCCTTCCTTTCTGAAATCAATAAAAAAAAAATTTTTTAAATGATCACACAGCAATCCAAAATCTATGGGACACAGTGAAAGCAGTCCTGAGAGAAAAGTTCAAAGTACTACAGACCTACCTCAATAAAACAAGAAAAATTAATAATAAACTATTTAACCCTACAACTTAAAGAATTAGAAACAATTTGCAATGACTATTAATAAATCACAACAAGAAAAGCCCAGAGTAAGTAGAAGGAAGGAAATAATAAAGATTAGAGCAGAAATAAGTGTAATAGAGGCTTTAAAAATGCAAAAAAAATCAATGAAACCAAGAGCTGGTTCTTTGAAAGGATAAACAAGATTGATGAACCTCTGGCCAGGCTCACCAAGAAACAAAGAGAGAGGACCCAAATAAACACAATCAGGATTGAAAGAGGAGAAATAACAGACCCCAAGAAATACAAAGGATTGTTAAAAAATACTATGAACAACTCTACTCCAACAAACTAGATAAACTAGGAATATGTATTTTTCTAGACATATTCCTAGAAAAATACAACCTTCCAAAACTCAATCAGGAAGAATCTAAAAATCTCAATAGGCCAATAACTATGGAAGAAATTGAAGCAGTCATCAAAAAGCTTCCA
>NW_006283138.1:147370-148575 GCF_000327345.1 Myotis davidii
AAAAGAAGGAACCCCTACCATTTGCAACGGCATGGATGGAACTGGAGAGCATTATGCTAAGTGAAATAAGCCAGTCAATGAAGGAAAAATACCACATGATTTCACTCATTCATGGATAATAAAGACCATTATAAACTGATGAACAAAAGTAGATACAGAGGCAGAGCTGCCTCGAACAGACTCTCAAACCACAGTGGGAAGGCTGGGGAGTGTTGGGAGGTTGGCGGGGGTAAGAGATCAACCAAAGGACTTGTATGCATGCATGTAAGCATAACCAATGGACACAAGACACTGGGGGGTAGGGGAGTCCAGGGGACTGTCAAGGGGGGAAAAAGGAGACAAATATACTACTCTTTGTAATATTTTAAGCAATAAAAAAAAATAAAAGAAAAGAAACTGCCCAGGAAAGTGGCCGTGCCTGAGGTGGAAGTAGCAACTCGTTCACTGGGAAACCTGCCAGGGAGTGGAGGCGTGAGACACTTCCCACAGTTCACAGCTGAGTCTGCGGGCACACGTGTGTCCCCCCTTCCCCACCTCCCTTACCCCTCCCACCCCCACCCGCTCTGGGTGGGAGCTGGAGCCAGGAAGCAGCCTGGTGACAGACTGTGACAGAGGCACACTGGCTGTCTCATCTGTGACGTTACACTGACATCTGGTGGTCTTTTGTGGCCGATTCTGTGAGCACACATTTCACCAGAACACACCTCTACACTTTCCTGGGGATTAAAAGCAAACACCACCATAGGCGGTGTGCAACGCCAATGAAAAAAGGAAGAAGCCCGGGGGCAGGGCTCGGGGGGCTGAGCATCGACCTAGGAACCAGGAGGTCAGAGTTCGATTCCTGGTCAGGGCACAGGCCCAGTGAGGGGCGTGCAGGAGGCAGCCGATCATGATTCTCTCTCATCATTGATGTTTCTATCTCTCTCTCCCTTCCGCTCTGAAATCAGTAAAGATATGTTAAAATATATATGTAATGAAGAAATTAATATGAACATCTCGATGCATATTTTTTTGTTTTTTAAATTAAACCTTTATTGTTCAGATTATTACAGTTGTTCCTCGTTTTTCCCCCATAACTCTCCTCCACCAAGTTCCCACCCCACCCTCTGCCCTTACCCCTCCCACTGTCCTCATCCATAGGTGCATGATTTTTGTCCAGTCTCTTCCTGCACCCCCACACCCCTATCCCCCCAAGAATTGTCAGT
>NW_006283138.1:149043-150476 GCF_000327345.1 Myotis davidii
TGCTGTTGGATCTCTGTATAATATTCTTTATTTCAGTCTGTGTATGCTTAATTTCTAGTTGGTCCTTTTTCATATCCTTGAGTGTTTCAGGGTCTCACTAAATTTATCGGCATTTTCTAGAAAATTCTTGAAAAACCTTAGAAGTGTGGTTTTGAACTCTATATCCAGTAGTTTTCTTTCCTCCATTTCTGTCATTTGTGATCTGTTTCTTTGTCTCCGCATTTTTTTTATGCTTCTCTGAGTTGGTAGAGTGGTTTTGTGTGCTAGGTGTCCTATAGGGCCCAGTGGATCAGCCTCCCCAGTTACCTGAGGTGGACACTCTTGGTGCACCCCTTTGTGAGCTTTGTGCACAGTCTTGTTGTAGTTAAGCCTTGATTATTGTAGGTATCACTCTGTGTGGCATCGGGCAAAGCTATACTCACTACTTGTTCTGCAAAATTAGGGTTAATACTGAGTGTGTCGGAGTTAAATTAATAAAATGGTAATTCAATGAGCCCAGGAAAAATCCACGTTTTCCCTGTGTTTGCAGACACGCCTGAGCATGTGGCCGCCCTCTGCCCTCTGACCTCCGTGAGACAGGCGCCACGGGAAGAAGGGCTGGTCCAAACTGCATGTTTAACCCCAGGTCACAGATGTTCATACGTAATAACACTAACATGGACCTGAGCTTCCCCGGGAATGTTTCTATTTGCTTGCTTGCCTACTCGTATAGATGCCAAACGTAATTCGCAGTTATGTTCCTGCAAACGTTATTTCATTTTATTTTTTTCATGATTTCAGAGAGAGGAAGGAAGTGAGAAGAGAGAGAGAGAGAGAGAGAGAGAGAGACATTGATAGGTTGCCTCCCATACATACCCCGACAGGTGGTCTAACCTGAGACCTGGGTATGCACCTTGACCAGCAATCAAACCCCTGACCCTTTGGTGTAAGGATGACGCTCCAACCAACCCAGCCACCTGGCCAGGGCTGCAAACGTTATTTTAAGATACAAAGTTAATCCCCGTATTTGCCACCCATTCTAGTAATAACGTTACCCTTTAATTTTTTAACAAGCATCAGAGGGTAGTCATGCTTATCACCCTCACCATCCGCACAATCTAATCTAACGCCACAGCACGCAACGGCACCTCAAGAAGAGCAGTGGGGTCTCCAGGGTGAGTGAGCCAGCTTCCCTTTCCGGCCCCAGAAGAGGCCTCGGGGTGTGCGCTCCTCTCCCTCAGAAACTGCCGCCTGCCGGCCTCGCCCACCCCCAGCGAAGGCCCGCCTTCCCAGGGAGCATGGAGCTTGCTCCCCACGTGCGTGCCGGCCGCTGGCCGCTGCGCTGTGCCTGCCCCTCTGCCCATGGTCGGCACGGGCTGTCCTGCGGGTCCTGAGTACCCAGTGGGGGCCTGGTCCTCACAGAGGCCCCTGGGACCCGCCAGCCACCAAGGCCA
>NW_006283138.1:150502-150806 GCF_000327345.1 Myotis davidii
TCTTCTGTTCGCTGCTGTGCCTGCTGCCTCCCAGCCCGTGAGCCGCCCGCCCGCTGCCCCTCTGCTGGGGCGACGGGATAGCAGCAGAGACCACGGGGGCCAGCAGTGTCAGGGCCCCTGCTTCTCTCCCCTGCCCCCGACTCCCCCACCATGCACCCTGCAAACCCACACGGGCAGTGCCTGCTCTCACTTACCAGCTCAGGGCGCTCACTGAAAACACAGCTGTAACCAGCTTTGGAGGTGACGGCCCACCCAGGCAGCCTGCACAGCCAAGCGGGGGCCTGGAAATGGGGGGGGGGGGGGG
>NW_006283138.1:150819-152102 GCF_000327345.1 Myotis davidii
GAGGGCCAAAACTTATTAGCTGGCCTAGTCTAAGCATTTCGTTCAAGTCAGCCTACTTAAATGACCCTAGAAATAGAGATTACACCTCTGCCTGCGCTCAGGACCAGCCTGCACCTGGTGCTCTGTCCCAGGCCAGATATCTGTGCTCTAACTCCAGCCAATGCAGGTGAGCGAGCTGGTTAAAGACCTGAGAGCCCTCTGGCGAGCTCAGTGGTTAGAGCATTGGCCCGCACACTGAAGGGTTGTGGGTTCATTCTCTGGCCCCAGTTGGGGTGGGGGTGGGAGGAAACCAGTCCGTGTGGCTCACTCACATCTCTCTCTCCTCCTCCCCCCTCCCTTCCACTCTCTGGAACAGAGCCTCAGGTGAGGATTAACAACAACAAAAAAAGACCTACAAGGAAAAAAACCTTGAGAAAGACAAGTTTTTAACTAAAGTTTAGTTCAGGATCAAAAGTAACCCTTTGTATCTTGTTTGTAATACATGATTATGAGAAAAAAGAAAGGTAATTCCATCTCTGGTGTTGCTTAAACTTCCTGTACAGTTCACTTAGCACTGGAACCAAATACAGAGAGAAATCAAACAAAACTTTACCTATAAACAAACACTAGGCAACTAGACCAAGTGCATCTGGTCTGCTGCTTCTGCTCACGCTGTGGGGCCAGCCGCGGATGAGCTGTGAGGCCCCGCCTCAGCCAGCCCGGCGCGGGGCACCCTCAGGGCACAGCGACCAGAAGGTGGTTGTCCTCCGAGAGCGCTCTGCATGAGCGGCTCCGGCTCCGGGTCAGAAGGCACTCCCTTGACATTCGGGCCCTGAGCTGGGGTTACCGATCCCCTGGGGGAGTCTGCCTGCCCCGCAGGCTCAGCCGGTGCTCCGCACCCAATATGTCCTGCTCCCGGGGCAGCCAGCACGTCAGTGTGAAGCCAGGCCCACAGCTGGCTGACTGCCCGGCGGCCCGGGGGAGACCAGGGCTTTTCAATGGACAGAATCGGCTGCTGAGTCCTGAGCGCCCGGAGCGGGGCCGGCAGGGGCGAGCGTCTCGCACCCCCTGAGCAAGGAGGTGGGCGTAGCCACGGGTGACAGGTGACGCCGAGGAGCCCAGCATGTGCCCACCTGGGAGAAATGGAAGGGCACCTGAGCAGCCGGGGCAGGAAGCCCCCAGGAGAGAAGAAATCCCTTCAGCACAGATCTCAGCACACCCTCCGGCCCGATCCGCGAGGCAGCTCCAGGGGGAAGGGAACTGCGGGGGACCCGGCGCCAGGGTCCGCTCCGGTGCCGGCCGCA
>NW_006283138.1:152172-153157 GCF_000327345.1 Myotis davidii
CACACACACCCCACACGCCTTCCCCCAAAGGTCACACCACACCCACACACACACACCACACACACACACACCACACACAGGCCCACAAAGCTTCTCCCAGGCCCTAAATCAGCACATTGTGCCCGCCCTGTTCACACCTGATTCCCCGGCTCCCACTCACCCCATGAGCCCTGGGCGGGGAGCGAGTGGGGCGGTGATGGCCGCTCCTCTCCCATCCATCAACTAATTGGACGGCCGGTTTTTGGGGAGGAAAATGTTCACGGTCCCCCACAGTCCAGGGGAGGAAGAGCTGTCGGCCACAGACGCGGCCCTGAAGCTAATGCTGCTTCCAGCGTCACCTTCTCACAGGGCCCGAGCCAGAGCCCCGGGGGCCCAGTTCGTTTTCCTCTCCCATTTCTGCCCTGGCCGCTCCGGCCGCAGAGAGCTGGCGTCCAGTGAGTGAAGGCCAGACAGACAGACCCTCCAGCGGGTCACGGCCAGGAACGCACCGCCTCCCTTGGCTGCACTGGGGCGACCCGGACCTTCCCACGCAGGGGCCGGGCCTCCTGTGGCCTCAGGCATCCCTGGGGCAGCCGGCTGAATGAAAAGCGCCCCCGGGAATCTGAGCAGGGGGCCCTGAGCCCCGCCCCTATTCCTCGGACACAAATGACACGCCACAGCGCCCACAGAATAACTCCTGGCAACCCCCGTGTCAACCCCCCCAAGGACGAGACCCTCATCAAAGGCCCCAAAGGGGCTCGTTGGTCAAGTGCTCGAGGTCCTTGTTGCATCCTAAGGAGGAGGGCTATGAAGGAAAATAAACAAATCAGGTGACCGTGACTGCATTCGCTCACAATTGGCGACTGCGGAGCAGTTTCTAAAATTGCCTCTATCCCATCTTCAAGGGGAGGGGGAGGCAGTGCCAGAGACCCTGTGGCTGTAGAGCTGGCTCCACACCGCCCAGGCCCCCCAAAACCTCCCAGGCCCCCCACGCCGCCCGGGCCCC
>NW_006283138.1:153295-163020 GCF_000327345.1 Myotis davidii
GCCCCCCACACCGGGTCCACACCCGGGTCCCACCGGCTGCCCCGGGCCCCCCACAGGGCCAACGCCCCATGCCTCTGGGAGCAGCCCTGCCAATGGTGTGCAGCACCTCCTCCTCACACCGAGGAGGGAGTGGGTCATGGATCCTGCACATCAGCCTCTGCCAGCCTGACCAGTTGTCCTGAGATGGTTCACAGTCTCACACACACGCACACACACACTCTCACACTCACATAATCACACATGCACACACTCATACACACAGACACTCACACACACTCACATACATACACACTCTTACACACTAGTAATCACCACACATACAAACGTGTGAAAGAAAGCAGCACATAGAAAGGCTGCAAAATGTTACTTTTCTTGGAAGACAGTAATGACTGAAAATAGCAGGTTTCTTTCAGGCCGCACCCTGAAAGGCAGCTGCTTTTTTATGTCTGAGGCCCATACAAAGGTCTTCAAAGACCCCGGCCTGCCTTCTGACCATTGTAGGTTAACACGTTTGTCTTAAAAGCTGTGAGGTGCCTAATTTTTAAAAACAGCCGGCCACACCCCCTTCCCCACCCCCACGGTCACATCATCCAGGTTACACTTATTAACAGCCCGATGTGCCTCACACATGGAAAAGCACACACAGTGGGTGAGCTACTCCGCCTTGGAAGCATATATTTAGTCATCACTCAGTTACGTTATCTTATTTTTGTGAAATGAGGACTGATCGGCCAAACCTTTCAAGCAGACCCACCAGACAATCAATATCACCATCTGTTTGACTCACAGAGCATTTGGACATAAACACTTCCATTACTGCTCTGTGTTTAGTAGCAAAAGCCTTTCCTGTGGGCGTGTTTTCGCTACAGATCCCTTGCTCTGGGTTACATTTTGAAAACTGCTATCACAGATAAAGCGCCTTTCCAGGTACGCTTCTGAGAAACAGAGGTATGTGTGCACACAAAGCTGTGTGCATACCTTTTCACGCACAGACGTCCGTACCATGCCTGCACTGCGTTCCCAGCACATGCCACCCGCGCACCCGGGTCCCGGCATAAACAGGCTGCCCTGGAACACGCGGAGCCCCACCGGCCTCAAAGTTTTTTTGTTTGGTTTTTTAGTTTGAAATAGTTTTATTGGCTCATAAGACCTTAAATCACCATTACATTTTTTACCAATTAAAACTACCCAGAATATACATTTTTAAAGCGAATAAAATATTTCACAGAACTGAATTCTGAAATGACACTTATTTAAATACTATGACAAAATAGGTAATTCCTTAGAACATTAATTCATTGAACAAAGCTGCCAGACACTTCCATACCCATAACCATTGTGGAGTGCAAATGAACACAATTCAACATTACACACTTAGCTGAAGTAGCTGTGCCTCCACTTAAGAAACTCTCAAATTTCTAGCACAAAAAGTTGGATGTTTTAACTTTTACCAGGAAACCAACCTCACAATCCATTTACTCTCTTTCTGGCCATTCCTATTAAAGAAGAAGAAGAAGAAAAAAGAAAAGAAAGTAACAGCCTTCTGCTGTCAGAGCCTCAGAGAGTCAGCATGGCCTCTGCTTGGAGAAACCCCTCCTCTCCATGCCGCGGGCAGTGTCCCTGGCCCACACAGGCTTGCTGTACGGGGTTGTATTCGCAGCCCTGCCATAGCCCAGGGCCTTCCTGGGCCGGGTGAGCCATTCCTCAGGTGCAGGAAGGGGCAGAGGCCCCGGGTTCCGCAGGCTCTGACGCTGTTGTAGTCGCTGTGCACTGTGGGGCTCCGGCAAATAGACTCCACACTGGGCAGAAGCACTCGCATCGGGCACGCCTACGAAGTGACAGCCCTGGCAGGCGGCCCCTGCTGTGGTCCTGCGGTGGGTCTGCCAACCTGTCTTCCCTGGCAAACCTCACCAGCCTCCTGGCCACAGACAGCGGGTCCTCTCCTCCCGAGCACGTGCCGGCCGGTAGCGGGAGGCGCATGGACTCATGAATTGCAGAGAGCAGCGCAGTGCTCTTCTCCCGCTCGGCCACATACGGTGTGGAGGCCGCCTGCACATCACGCTCAGTGATGGAACTGCGCCGGGGGAACAGGCTGCCCGCTCTGCTGACCACACACCTTCCTGGAGCTGAACTGGACCGGCACCGCCAGCTGCAGTCCACTCAGTCCAATTCGGACTCCCCAGCAAACACCGGGGGCACGCGACCCTCTCCACCCCCACGGGGCCTGGGGCTCTGCGCAGGGTGGGGGTGGGGGTACGGGCTGGGCGGCCAGTGCTAGTAGGTGCCTTGGATCGCCAGCAGGTCTTTCTTTTTTTTTTAAAGACTGTGCCGCCCTGACCAGTTTGGCTCAGTGGATAGAGCGTCGGCCTGTGGACTGAAGGGTCCCAGGTTCGGTTCCGGTTGAGGGCATGTACCTTGGTTGCGGGCACATCCCCAGTGGGGGGTGTGCAGGAGGCAGCTGTGTAAAAGACTGTGCCGCACACGCCCGGCTCCCAGCGCTACCCCGACCTGGGCGAGGAGCCACCGGTGGTTCGCAGGCCGACCACGCCCCCAGTTGTGGTGGGGGCGGTTCCCTCACGGTGACCGGTTCCCTCACGGTGACCGGTTGTTTGGTTGTTTCGGTCATGACGCCTCTTGGCCTTTTATTATTATGATTTTTATTGATTTTTAGAGAGACAGGAAGGGAGAGGGAGAGAGAGAGAAAAACCTTGATGAGAGAGAACATCAATCAGCTGCCTCCTGCACGCCCCCTACTGAGGATGGAGCCTGTGACCTGGGCCTGTGCCCTGACTAGGACTCCAACTGTGAACTCCCGGTGCACGGGATGACACGCAACCACTGAGCCACGGGCCGGGCAGTACCACTGTTATTTATGTGACAAACATTGAATTTGCTGGTAGCTGTGCTCCTGTGCACGAGACTTTGTCCAGAACGACTTTGAAGCTGTGTGGGAACAAGCGTGTTATGACGTGTCTGCCGCATTCCCGTCCACACAATTCGGTAAATGAGCAAAGAATAGAGAAAGCGGTTTCTCTCCCGAAACGACTACTGTTTGTTTTATTCCCGAAGCAGAAAACAGGGGGTTCATCTCAGGGAGATGGCCTTTCCCGGGGCTCCGCTCAGCCGCCAGGAGGCGACACCCTGGGAGCCCGGGAGCCACCCAGCCCTTGGCGTGGGGTGCTGCCGGCTCCCTCCCAGCACTCGCCTTTGGCTGGCGTGGGGGTTCTTCTCAGATCAGAGGTCGAGTTTGTCTTTTTGGAGGCGGGGCCCAGGGGGCCTCCAGCAGAGGGGTCGGCACTTCTTCCCACTTCATCATGGCAGACGTTTGCAAGGCTGGCGTTCGCCCCAGGACACTGAGGGGTCACTGAGAGGTCGCAGTCGACTCCCGGTCTGGGCACATGCCTGGGTTGCAGGCTCGATCCCCAGCAGGGGGTGTGCAGGAGGCAGCCGATCAATGATTCTCTCTCATCATTGATGTTTCTCTCTCCCCCTCCCTTCCTCTCTCTCTAAAAATCAATAAAACATTCTTTTTAAAAAGAGGCATTTCCAACAAGGACAGGCCTCATGAACACTGTGCCCAATCCATTCACACGTGTGAGTGTCATTTCTGAGTTCTTTTCCCTCCCAAAGACACGGCTGTCGTGAGTGAGTCATGAATGCCGTGTCTGCACTCTGCTCCATGGGCTTCCAGGAAACACTCCGTGACCTCTGCCCCCGCCTCCCTGCCCTGCAGCCTGCAGGACTGTGCACGCCACGCTCCTTCCTGGCATGGACATGGCCCCTACGTCCATTTCCTCCGGTCCTTGTTAGTGAGACCTGCACCCGTGACAGCACGACCCTCCCCGGGGACGCAGCCGGGTTTCTGCAGGGCCACCAGGGGAAATGCCACCCACTGTCTTCCTGTAGCTGCCTGGCCGGGCACCTTCCGGAAAGCGGCCGCAGGCCCCATGCCACCAACCTGCCACCATCCAATGAGACATCAACATCTGGGGTGGGTGAGACTGTGTGGTTCAGTCTCCACCTCCAGGCTCCGCAGGAAGCAGACCTGCCGGGCTGCGCCCCCGCCACCTGGCCGGCCAGCAGGGTGCCCGCTGGGCCGCAGTCTTCAGGCCAGAAGCCGTGCGCGGGGCCACCTCACCAGGAAATGTGACGAGCTGTGTTTCTTGGAGGCCTCACAGGAACTTTCTAAATCGGAGAAATGAGCACTGGGCTTCTCAGCCCGAGGGGCTGCCGCTTTCACCCCCGCAAAAGGACCGGCCAGCGGCACCGAGCTGCGGGCATGTTTCCCCTGCGGCTTCTCCAGGGGGATCGTCCAGAGGCGTCTTTCCGTGCGATGCCTCGAAGAGGACAGGAGGAGGACAGGCGGCTCACGTGTGAACAGTGACAGCAGTGGCTTCAGGACAGCGGGGACAGACTCTGCTCAGAAGCGTGTTTGAGCTGAGACACAGAAACCATCTTACGGCCCCACGAGTGCGGAAGGAAGTGAGGCTGAGAAACGGAGCAAATGGCTGGCTTTCCCGCCAACGGGCCTGCGCTGCTTCGGGAGCCGGATGTTTCTTTTGGTGTCGATGGGATGGACTGAAATTTAAACTATTTACACTTAAAAGTAGTGACCACAGTGGCCAAGGCATGGAGACAACCAAAGTGCCCTGCGATCGAGGGAGACTGGATGCAGAAGACACAGTCCGTGTACACAGTGGACTAGTCGGCTACGAGAAGGGATGAAATACGCCATTTGCAACAGCAGGGATGGCCTTGAGAGCACATGCTGAGTGAAGGAAGTCGGTCGGAACAAGCTCAGGACCACACAATCTCACTCACATGTGGGCTGGAAACGGAAGCCCGTGGACACAGACAGGAGAGCAGTGGTTGCCAGAGGGAAGGGGGAAAGGGGTCCTCATACAGGGCGACAGGAGCTCTGACTCCGGGTGGCGGGCACACGGTGCAACATACAGGTCTTGTAAATAGAACCCACACCTGAAACCTGTATGATCATAATAACCAATGTCACCCAATACATTTAATAAAATCAATAAATAAGATTTTTTTTAAGTCGCCATCAGCCCTGGCTGGATGGCTCAGTTGGTTGGAGCATCGTCCCCATAAGCCAAGGTTGTGGGTTTAATGTCTGGTCGGGCACATATGCGAGTCAGCCAATGAGTGTGTCAGTAAGTGGAACAACAAATCCATGTTTCTCTCTCTGTCTTCCTCTGTCTAAAATCAATAATTTTTTAAAATTCTTTAATTAAAATGAAAGTAAACGTAGTGATCAAACATTTATGCCACATACTCATCAATACTGGTGGGAAAAATAAAGAATTGCTATTACCCTGAACGCGTGGGATAAAAAAAGTACATAAAGTTTGTCTTAACCCCAAACCGCTTCGGTCCCCTCCCTTCCAGACCTGTGTGTCCCAGCAGGTGCCGACCTGTGACCGGCGGCAGGCAGGGGTGGCCGTTAGCCCTCAATCAAGGCTCCCTGTGGAAGCACTTCCACCACGCAGCCTCGGGGATTCCTGCAGAAACACCCCATCCAAACGCCGTTCTGCTGGAATCACTGATTTCGCAGGCTCTGTGTCTGCCAGGACAGGGCACTGGGACGGGGCTGGGCGGTAACAACCCAACGGCACGCAGGCACCCGCCAGAGCAGCGGTCGCCACCCGGCGGTCCGTGAGGTCCGAAAGGCTGGCGACCACTGTGCCAGGGGATGCGCACAGCTGCCGAGACAGCCCGGCGGGGCGGGGCAGAGCTGCTGGCTGGAGACTCGGAACATGTGCGGTGGGAGGGAGGCAAACTACCAACGGTACCCCCAAACACCACCGGGATTCCTGGGTTACAGGCTGGACGTGCTTGAGCTGAGAGCTCTGGTCCGCCAGGTCCTATTTCCCAGGCCACTCGTTCTCGTGTAACTCCAACAGTGAACCCAAAGAATGAGGCCGACGAGGGAACCGAGGACTCTGCTGCCCACAAGCAGCCGATACCACTCCAACACCATGACGCCCACCTGGAGCGTGGAGCCCTCCACGGAGCAAGACACCACCATCAAGCACAGGACCTGCCAGAGCGAGATGCCCAGGCTGTGGGTGGGAGCAAGGCATGGCTCCTCCGTGGACGAGCTCTGTGACCTTGCACAGGTTCATCTGATGAGACTGTGGGCAGGCAGCTTTCAGCAGCGTAACCTAAACTGCAGGGCATGTGTTAAATAGTAGAGGGTGGGCCATGGTCTCCTGTTCTACTAGGAGGATGGGATGGAGAGATGGGCAGAGCCTGGCCCTGGGTGGGGAGGGATCTCGGATTGTCACGTAAGTTGGTGAACTTACCTGGCCTGTGTCTTCCTCTCCTGGCATGGGTGGACACGGCTCCTGGCTGGTGGCATAAATAATAATGGGCATGGGCTCCTTAGAGAAAAGGCCAATCATGTGTAGAAAAGGTGTGTGGGGGTGGCTGTCCTGCAGCCAGAGATGGACCTGGTTGTCAGCCGAGATCTTTCCTGATATCTATATGTGTAATTACGGAGTGTGATTTGCTGAACTTAACCTGCAGAATATCGTTCTCATTTATTTATTAAAGAGGCCTCCATTATGTGATGGCCGGGCAGAGGCAGCCCCACTAAGAAGCACCTAGCAATGGACGATTTTCACTCTGACTTTTTTTTCCCCTCTGGAGGTGGGGCGCCTTTTCTCAAACAGGGAGGATGGGCCTTGCTCCCCATTCTGTAGGATGAATTGTAGTCTTGCAGATTATTTGAGCGCTTTCCCAGGAAGATGTGATGCGAATTCAAGGTATCCTTGCCCTGTTCCCCTTGCATTTTCCAAGGAGTCTGAAAAATAGCACAATACCCTGTACGATATTCATATTCTGAGGACCACAGAGTGCTCGGCACCACCACGGAGTGAGATGTCCACCACAGAGCACGGAGCCCACCACAGAGCACAGGGCCCATCACGGAGTGAGATGTCCACCACAGAGCACGGGGCCCACCCCGGAGTGAGATGTCCACCACAGAGTGAGATGTCCACCACGGAGTGAGATGTCCCCCACAGAGCACGGAGCCCACCACGGAGTGAGATATCCACCACAGAGCACGGGGCCCACCACGGAGGGAGATATCCACCACGGAGTGAGATGTCCACCACAGAGTGCGATGTCCACCACGGAGTGAGATGTCCACCACGGAGTGAGATGTCCCCCACAGAGCACGGAGCCCACCACGGAGTGAGATATCCACCACAGAGCACGGGGCCCACCACGGAGGGAGATATCCACCACGGAGTGAGATGTCCACCACAGAGTGCGATGTCCACCACGGAGTGAGATGTCCACCACGGAGTGAGATGTCCCCCACAGAGCACGGAGCCCACCACGGAGTGAGATATCCACCACAGAGCACGGGGCCCACCACGGAGGGAGATATCCACCACGGAGTGAGATGTCCACCACAGAGTGCGATGTCCACCACGGAGTGAGATGTCCACCACGGAGTGAGATGTCCCCCACAGAGCACGGAGCCCACCACGGAGTGAGATATCCACCACAGAGCACGGGGCCCACCACGGAGGGAGATATCCACCACGGAGTGAGATGTCCACCACAGAGTGCGATGTCCACCACGGAGTGAGATGTCCACCACGGAGTGAGATGTCCCCCACAGAGCACGGAGCCCACCACGGAGTGAGATATCCACCACAGAGCACGGGGCCCACCACGGAGGGAGATATCCACCACGGAGTGAGATGTCCACCACAGAGTGCGATGTCCACCACGGAGTGAGATGTCCACCACGGAGTGAGATGTCCCCCACAGAGCACGGAGCCCACCACGGAGTGAGATATCCACCACAGAGCACGGGGCCCACCACGGAGGGAGATATCCACCACGGAGTGAGATGTCCACCACAGAGTGCGATGTCCACCACGGAGTGAGATGTCCACCACGGAGTGAGATGTCCCCCACAGAGCACGGAGCCCACCACGGAGTGAGATATCCACCACAGAGCACGGGGCCCACCACGGAGGGAGATATCCACCACGGAGTGAGATGTCCACCACAGAGTGCGATGTCCACCACGGAGTGAGATGTCCACCACGGAGTGAGATGTCCCCCACAGAGCACGGAGCCCACCACGGAGTGAGATATCCACCACAGAGCACGGGGCCCACCACGGAGGGAGATATCCACCACGGAGTGAGATGTCCACCACAGAGTGCGATGTCCACCACGGAGTGAGATGTCCACCACGGAGTGAGATGTCCCCCACAGAGCACGGAGCCCACCACGGAGTGAGATATCCACCACAGAGCACGGGGCCCACCACGGAGGGAGATATCCACCACGGAGTGAGATGTCCACCACAGAGTGCGATGTCCACCACGGAGTGAGATGTCCACCACGGAGTGAGATGTCCCCCACAGAGCACGGAGCCCACCACGGAGTGAGATATCCACCACAGAGCACGGGGCCCACCACGGAGGGAGATATCCACCACGGAGTGAGATGTCCACCACAGAGTGCGATGTCCACCACGGAGTGAGATGTCCACCACGGAGTGAGATGTCCCCCACAGAGCACGGAGCCCACCACGGAGTGAGATATCCACCACAGAGCACGGGGCCCACCACGGAGGGAGATATCCACCACGGAGTGAGATGTCCACCACAGAGTGCGATGTCCACCACGGAGTGAGATGTCCACCACGGAGTGAGATGTCCCCCACAGAGCACGGAGCCCACCACGGAGTGAGATATCCACCACAGAGCACGGGGCCCACCACGGAGGGAGATATCCACCACGGAGTGAGATGTCCACCACAGAGTGCGATGTCCACCACGGAGTGAGATGTCCACCACGGAGTGAGATGTCCCCCACAGAGCACGGAGCCCACCACGGAGTGAGATATCCACCACAGAGCACGGGGCCCACCACGGAGGGAGATATCCACCACGGAGTGAGATGTCCACCACAGAGTGAGATGTCCACCACGGAGTGAGATACCCACCATGGAGCGCGGGGCCCACCACGGAGCACGGCGCCTGTGATGGGAGCTCCAGTGGGACCTGGCAGCAGGGCCACTCCTGGTTCCCCAGCCCAAGGCAACGCAGTTCCATGCACCCCAACCCGCTCTCTGTGGCAGAGACGAAGGGGAGACTAATCAGTGTGGGAGTTGCTGTCCGCTGTCCACGGAAGGTGAGGAGGTGAGGCCTGTGTGGGGCCAAGCTGGCGTCCTGGGGGGACTACCTCATCGAACCTCGGGCCCGAGAGCTGCTTCCCCCACAGTGAGCACAGGCAACAAGAAACCTGAGGGGAGGCCTGGAAAATGCAAAATAAGCCCCGTGGTGGGCAGCCATCCTCTACACCCAAGAGGTTGCAGGTTTGAGCCCTGGTCAGGGCAGATAAGGAAGGCAATCAATCGATGTTCCTCTCTTTCTCTCTCCTCTCTTCCTCCCTCCCTCTCTCTAAAAATCAATAAATGGACCCTCAGGTGAATATTAAAGAAAAATATTTAAAATGCAAATTTGTCTCAAATTCTGTCACGTTTTTTTTAATCCTCATCCAAGGATATTTTTCCATTGGTTTATAGATATACTAGAGGCCCGGTGCACAAAAATTTGTGCACTCAGGGGGGCAGAGGGGTCCCTCAGCCTGGCCTGTGCCCTCTAGCAGTCTGGGACCCCTCGGGAGATAACGCCCTGCTGGCTTAGGCCTGCTCCCAGGTGGCAGAGGGCAGG
>NW_006283138.1:164099-166971 GCF_000327345.1 Myotis davidii
AGAGAACCACTGATTGGCTGCCTCCTGCACACCCCCTACTGGGGATCGAGCCCACAACCCGGGCATGTTCCCTTGACCGGAATTGAACCCAGGACCCTTCAGTCCACAGGCTGATGCTCTACCCACTGAGACAAACCAGCTAGGGCTCCATTGATTTTTAGGGAGAGGGAAGAGAAAGGGAAAGACAGAGAAACATCAATGTGAGGGAAGCACATCGATTGGTTGCCTCCTACAACCAAGGTACAGGCCCTTGACTGGAATCAAACCCAGGACCCTCTGGTCTGCAGGCCAATGCTCTATCCACTGAGCCAAACTAAGTAGGCTCAAATACTGTCACTTTTTAAGATAGCAAAGGAGTGCCCTGGCCAGGTATCTCAGTTGGTTAGAGTATCGTCCTGATACACCAAGGTTGCGGGTTCAATCCCCAGTCAGGGCACATATGTTTGAGCCTAAAGGGAAGCTGGGGCTCTGGTGATGGTCGGCTGGCTCCCTGCTCCCCTGGAGGAGGCGATGGCAGGGCACAGGCCTGGCAGGTCTCTCCTGGTCAGAGAACTGGGGATGGGCTTTAACCACAGAAATGCTGCTGCACGCTGTGCTCTGAGCCACAGCTCACTTGGTGCCCACCCCCTGCACTCGACGCCGGAGGACCCGAGGATGGAAACACAACTGAGCTTCCCACCCAGGATGGGAGGCATCTGAGCAGGGACCACACTTCCAGGGGTCCAGGAGGCCTGTGCGGGCATACGGCCCTACCTGTGGGCACTGAGGCCCCGGCTGCAGAAGGACGCATCGTCCACTCTCCCCAGGCAGCCCTTCTCCACTCCGGCTCGACGACGCCGAGCAGCCAGGAAGCCCTGATGAAACAGACACCACTGCCTCTCGGCTGCAGGCAGTGCAGGAAGAGCAACGTGCGGCATCATTTCAGAAACTGCTCCGAAGTCTGGCATGGGGACAGGCTGGCTCCGAGTGCATGTGGAAGGCAGGGGGCCTGACTGCGGGGACAGAAGTTCATCAAGGACAGACCCTCCAGCCCTGGCCAGTTGCTCAGTGGTTAGAGCACTGCCCAACAATGCAAAGGGTCTCGGGCTCCATCCGGTCAAGAGCTCGTCTGGGAGCCCCAGCAACAACACAGAGCAGGGTAACGATTAAAGAACCAGCTCTAGGCAGTGGACTTCCCCAAACCAGTTTTAAGTGCAATAGAGAAAATAAACCCTTGCTAATGGATAGAGAGGCTGTATCGCCTCAGAGGCCAATCCAAAAACACTGCCACCTAGAGGCTGAGCCACAAACTGACTCTTAGCTAAATACAAATTAAGGCAGTCTGGGACACAAATACAGCCCGCTTTAAAATCAGGACTGTGGTTTACAACACGGAGGAACAGTGTATCACAGGGAAATTCAACACTCTCCTGAATACCTGGCAGGACTAAGGCAAGCCAGAGTGACGAGTAGAAGAACCAAAGGACCTTCACTACTGCAATTTTTTTTTTTATTCTTTTTACACCTTTTAACTAAGAAACCAATTTTTTTTTCTTTTTCCATCACCTGATTTTACCCTTTTAATTACCACATTTTTATTTTTAACCAGTATTATTCCTGCTACTATTTTACAGTGCCATTTTATTTTCTCTTTATTTTATTTTGGATTAGAGGTCTCCATTCTACTTTCATCGTTCCTTTAGCATCATTTTCCTCTACCTCAATTTTACCTTTATGCCAAAACTCTCTTCCTCACTTTTCCCCTTTTGTTGTCCTGTTTCTCTTACCCTATTCCTGCTTTAGATTTTCCCTATTCCTTCTTTTTACCTCCTGTCAAAATTTCACCCTACTTATATATCCTATTTCCAATCCACTGCTCTAAATCCTTATACACCTCTCCCTTATCTTTCTTCACTATAAAAATTTTTTTCTTCTTTTATCGTTCTATTGTTTTTGTTGCTCTTTGCTTGATTGTTGAGTATATTGTTTTGTTGCTTTGTGTTGTTTTGTTTTAGGATTGTTTGTGAGGTTGTTTTGCTTTTTCTTTTTCTTTTTTTCTGCTGGTTCCCCCCCACCCCCCGGTTACTTTTCTGCTTCTGTTTTCCCTTGCCTCTCTTGATATTATTGGTTGTTTGTAGTTTGCATTCATCTCCACGGATCTGTTGCTGGAATTTGTTGGGATGGTGGTTCTATCGGAGTTTTCTCCTCATAAAAATAGTCTCTTCCCCTCTTCTACTTCATTCTGGCCGCCTGCGGGCTACTCCAGATCAATAAAAGATTGGAGCAGCCTGAGCATGGGTGGAAGTCCCTCTCCTTGAGTTGGACTTGCCCGCCTGAACCTCCAATATTGCAAAATTATCTCGTGTCTTTTTCTCTCATTTGTTGTGCGGCTCCTCTTACAGGTATCGAACCCTACTCCACATGGGTCGTGGAAGGAAACACTCAACAGCTCTTCCCCCCACACCCCTCTGTTTTCCCAATTTCATTTTTGCACTCCTTTTTTTTTCTTTTCTTTTTTTTCTTTTATCTTTTAATCTTCTTTCTTCGTTATCCCCTAATTCTCTTACTTCAGGTGATCACCTTTATTTGGGGTTATTAATATCGTGAATACATTTGTGTTCAGTGCCTGATACGTTGTGCCTTGTTGTGTTGTACTTAGTGCCTTTAAATCAATGCAGCAGATCCAAGCAGCAGCAGCCCCCTGATCACCACACCCTCTGTCTGAGGAGCAGCAGCTGAACGTGAAGCCTCCTACAACCAGTCAGAAGAGCCACCACAGCTGGGAACAGCACCCACCAGAGGAGCTGCTGCCAACTGAGGAACAGCTGCTACTGCAACCACTGGAGCAGCAACTGCAGCCCGAGGAGCCACTGCCACCCAGGGAGCAGCCGCT